>NW_008583454.1:18081-49006 GCF_000691845.1 Merops nubicus | reverse complement strand
TAAACATGTACAAATAGATACGAACCAACACTGAGCCCCCAGCAGTCCAGGCCGGACTCCGCGGTGCTCAGGGGCCCACAGGCAGAGGCCAAAGGCAGCAGAACAGCCAGAGCCCTCCTCGCACCCCGCACAGACGAGCCTGGCCCCGCTGAGCCCTCGGCTGTACACCCAGTGGGACGTACATGGAACGGGATCCCTTGTCAGACAGTTTGGGTCACACGTCCTGTCCCCTCTGCACCCCGAGTTCCACCTTTTCACTTGTGACCCTTTCTCTTACTGCACAGAATTTAGCCGTGACCTTGGTCTCCACAGCAGCAAGTATAAGCAAGAGCCTTTCTGCACACACCAATCCTTGGCAGTAACCACAGACCTCAAGCGTTGTCACTGCTAGAGGCAGAGACTGCCTGAAAAAAAGACACCGTTCGCTTCAGAAGAGATTTAGCTGAAAAGTAAAATCACTGATCCTCAGGAGAATTGGTTCTGTTCTAGCTCAAGCTGGGCTGCCCTGCTTGCCTGCAGCGGCCACGTTCCTGTAGGAGCAGCTCACACCAGCTAAGACCCCACTCGGCCGCTGGACCTTTTCCCAGCACAGCGTTCCCCACGTCCAGGCCATCATGAGCGTGGTGGTCCTGTGATGGGCAGGAGAAACACAGAGGTACGTGCTCTGGCTCCCAGCACAGCACCTCCCAGGCCATGGCAGGGTTAACACTGACTCCTGTGGAGCAGGAAGGACCTTCAGCCTTCCTAACTGACAGCTGATGTGAGCAAAGTTAGTGAGCAGTACCACCAGAGCCCCCTGTTTTCCTCAGAAGCTGCAGGAGATAACCCAACACTCACAAATGCTGGCTGGAAGCTACAGCTCTGGCTGCTCACCACTGACATCTGGGACCATCCTCTGCACCCCACCCAGGAGCTGATGCTGCAGGAGTCAGGCTATCAGCCCTGCAGCCATCCTAGAGCAGGAACTCACAGCAGTGAGGGTCTGGTTGAGACAGACAGCAGGAACAGGGCTGTGGTGGGGCTCCTGCAGTCCCAACAGCACTTCTGCGTGCTCTGCTCAGCCAGGCCAGTCCCTCGTCCCCCACAGCAGGGATGGGCCTCTGTGCCAGAGGAGATAACTAAGGAGGGCAGTGGGGGTTAGAGCTCATCCTGGTGGAGGGAGGAGGGCAAGAGAACAGGAATACAGCAGTGAGGACAAAACCTGGGCTTCAGTACAATAAACAGCATTGTAAGTAAGCAATGTAAGTATTACTCTGCCTGGGGCGGAGGGCTGGAGAGTGGCTCTGAGTTACACTGCAAAAATCAGCCAGGACTCCTGAGACACTGCTCGTGTACAGCCAAGGACAGGAGGAGTCTCCAGTCCTGGGCCTTGGTGGCCTCAGGGTGGAGGACAGCAAGGAAGGCTACGGTGTGATGGGGACAGGGGTGAGCTGGGAGCTCCTCAGGGGACAGCGTGGGGCCGGAGGGGAGTGCAGGACAGGCAGGAAGAAGTGTTTGGTGAATGGCTGAGTTACACTCTTCTTCCCCAGCAAGCTGAAAGTGTCATTTGGGGCCACCCCAGAACAATTTCTTTTATCTAAAACCGTTTCATTTCAGAAACCACTGAACACATTTGTTGTTTTGTTAACCTTTTATTTAGGTCACTTCATATTGAAAAGTGAAGAAAGGTTGAAATTATTTTCCAATTACTTCCCTCTGTTTTAATTCTTGGGGGCCAAAACTCTGCTGAAGGTGGCCCAAGTGTGTAAATAAATGCAGAATCCCCCCAAAAACCCTTTCATTTTTGCATATCACTATTAATAGTTAAAAAAATACTGCCCAGTTCTGTTAATATTTGATCTTAAATTCCCACATCTGTCTGAAAAGGCGATGTTCTTATCTCAAACACACCACATTTACCTCCACGTAAGCCAAAACCCCAGAGGGTTGGCTTTGTTTTCAGTGCAAGGCAAGATGTACAACAGGAGGAAGAGCCAGCAGCCGTGCAAGACCCTTTCAACCTGCTCTTGGCTTGGCATAAGCTCCTGGTCTCCTGCCCGCTGCCTCAGTGTGCAGCCTGGGCGTGCTGGGTGCTGTCTCTGAGAGGAACCTTCTCCAGGCTACACACGGCCTCAGAGCAGGGCTGGCAGCTGGGACTGAGCAGCAGTTCCCCCTGTGGCTTGCCCAGGCTCTGCTCTGGGTGAGAAAATTTATGCTTTTAAAAAAAAAATTGCAGTTTACAAATGTATCTGAGAGTAAGCAGCTCTGAAGCTAAGAACTCACGGAGCAGAACTACACTTGCTGAGGAGCTGTCAGCCCCGTGTAGGTCACAGCTGACAGATGCTCTGCACGTGAAATGGCTTGAGCCCCAGTGTTTAGAGAGCTGGATTCAGGCACTTGATACATGCAGCCCAGCTGGTGACAGTCCAGCATCATTCACAGCCTGACATCCCACCTACCAACATGGCTGAGAAAACACCTTCCTACCAGAGAAACGAGTTGTCTGCAGCCCTGAGGAGACTTCAAAACCTTTTGTGAAAACATTAATTCTACCGAGGGGCATTTTATAAACTATAAAACTTGCACAAAGTGTCCAAAGTGGTTTTGAGGTACACAAAAATCCTCATTTCCTGGCTGTGCAGCAGGCAGAACAGTCATCCTTGAGCTTCACTTTCAAGAGCAGACTCTGCAGCCACATAAGACCAATTTCTGAGCTCTAACACAGTGAGCCTCTTACGCTGCCCCAGTCACTGCACAGCCTCACCACACAGAAACCTCTGCCACTAGGAAACTCTGCTTTTGGACTTCATGCAAAAGTCAAAAGGAAGTTTGTACTGGAACCCTGCTTTGAAGGAAATGTGAAATGATACCTGCCCTCCATTATGCCCAAGTTAAACTTCATGAAAGATGTCTGCTCTATCTGCAGTAAAGCAACACAGGATTTTGAGAGTGAACGTGGTACCTGCCAGGGCACAGCAGCTTTGTTTTACAGACCCATCCTTGTCACGAGCTAACTTTGTCCTCTCTCAGTCTGGTGTCACCCATCACCTCTGATGGAGCAAAGGGAGCATTACTCTGGTTTTAGCATCCTAAAAACCACTGCTGAGTCGTGAGGTCCCCTTCTCTTGGCCAGAGAGACTGACCTGTGAGTCACCAGCTTCAGGTGGAGAAAAGAAGAGTAAGGCAGTCAGTCTAAGAGCTGTTATGTGGGTGAAGCTCTTGTTTGCTGTGGTGTTCAAACAGGCACTGCAAGACTCACCCTTCTGGTTTAATGTTGCCCTGGCGTGCCTGCTCTTGAGGCTATAACCTATGACTGACCTCCTTGGGGAATGACATTTCCTCCAAGGAACAGAAACATCTGATCCGTAGCAATAACAATGAAATTCATCAAGCATTATATATGCCTAAATGAGGAAAAAAATCCCCCTCCCAAATACAGCCTGGCAGTGAAGAAGGCCTGAGCTGTGTGGATGCACCGTGTGCTGGGCACCCCAGCTGCTGGCTGAGAGCAGGGGATGCTGTGAGGGAACCTGTGAGGACACCCACGTGTGCTTCAGCTCCAGAAAGGTGCTGCTGGGGAGGACAGTCCCCTCTTCATGAGCTTAGCTGCTCACGTCTAGTTTGGCCCCTTCTTCCATTATATTTGCTATATCATGAGCATATATAGGTATAAATGTGTATTTTCCCCTCTGTAAAAGCCTCCCTCCCCACCACCCAGGATCACGTGGAGGGTTAGAGGGCTTTTTCTTTTGAAAGTGATTATGATTACGGGGACCTTTGCTCCCGAGTCACTGGCACAGAAAGCCCAGACAAGGCCCCCTGCTGCGAGGTGACAGCTCTGTCTGGCTCTGCGGGGCTCTGGTGCTCACAGCTCCACGAGGCTGTCGCTGGAAAAAGCCGTGAGGGTGATGTGACCTGGCACCTCGGCCGCCCCTCGGCCGCCCCTCCCCCGGAGCTGCAGCGTCTGCGGCTCTCTGGGGTCGCTGGGGGGAGCTGCCAGCACCGCCTGCCCCAGGAACTGGTCACACAAGACGTTGCTGTTCCACACCTAGAGAGAAGGGAATAAACCCGGCTGAAGCAGTGCTGCTCTCCAGCTCCACCTGGAAGGGCTGTGCTGGAGGAGGGTCACTCCCACTAACCCCTTGGGACACGCAGTGAGGAGGGGCAGTACGTCTAAATTTAGCTAATTGTCTACAGAGCATGTGGGAGATTCTGGATTTGCATGCTCATTTACATACACTATGCAAATAAGGGGCTAAATGCAGCTTTTTGCTTTCTAGGTCACAGCCTGCCTAGAAGAGGAATAAAAATTACCTGTTGGAGCTTACCAGCAGGAAAAGCCACACGCAGTCAGGCTGTGTGTGCCACTCTGCCTGCTCACCTCACCTCTGCAGGTCTCCAGAGCTTTCCTCTGTGCCAGAGCCAGGCCCACACTGCTCCAGCAAGGGACACCAGTGGGGCTGGCATCCTTGGACGTGTCCTTTGCCACCACTCAGGGTGGGGCTGGGTGTGTGACAAGCAGCAGCTGAAAGGCTGTTAGCAGTGGGCTTTGCTGCACAAGCCAGCCTTCAGTCTGTGAGGTGCATTACTACCTAACTGAGTTATCCTGGACATGGCAAAGTGTTTGAGCTGCACACTGCAGAGAGCTGAGGTGAGGTCCCATGTGTGAATCTGCTCCTTCCCAAGTACTGGGCAATCCTGCACGTGCCAAGAGCACGGACCATGGTCCAGCAGCTCTATGGTGCTATAAAGCTGTTCCAGTCTCTGGCACCAAGTGCCACAGGGAACTGATTCACAGATTCACTGTGAGATCTTTCAGGTCCTGACAATTCTATGAAAAAAGATCTCCCTGCACTGAGGAAGAAGACATAGTGCTTAGGATCTGTCAGATACTAAACAGTTGTGTGTATCGTACTGAAATGCTGTTCTGCTCCCTCAAAGTTTTCCTAGACTGCCTCATCTAAATCATAGGATCATAGTTTAGGTTGGAGGGGAGCTCTAAAGGTCATCTGGTCCAACCCCCTGCAGGGAGCAGGGACATCTGCAGCTAGAGCAGGGTGCTCAGAGCCCTGACCAACCTCCCCTGGGATGGTTCCAGGGATGGGGCAGCGACCACCTCGCTGGGCAGCCTGGGCCAGGTGCGCACCACCCTCAGTGTCAAAATTTCTTCCTTCGATTTAGTCTAAATGTCCCTGTTTTAGTTTAAAACCATCTCCTCTTGTCCTGTTGTAGCAGGCCCTGCTAAAATGTCTGTCCGCAGCTTTCTGACAGGCCCCTTTAAGTACTGGAAGGCCACCAGAAGGTCTCCCTGGAGCCTTCTCTTCTGCAGGCTGAACAACCCCAACTCCCTCAGCCTGGCCTTTCAGCAGAGGGGCTCCAGCCCTCTGATCCTTTTTGTGACCTCCTCAGGACCCACTAAACCCCATGCTCTGTGTAAGCAGCTAGTGCTGAGGTAAACAGTGTGATCTAGTTCCTACAGGACTAGAATTCAAGGTAAAAAACTTCTTAACAGTAACCTTGGCTTTGGTTTGATTTCAAACACTGACTCAACATTTGGCTTTTCTTTGTCTCTGTTTTGTCAGGTACCAAATGAGGCAAACAAAATTCTGCAAATTCTTTCAAAGCCTCAGAAGGAAATATGTCTTCTGATCTAGGGTCATCAGCTGCTGTTTCATGGAAGAGACCCAGACCAGAGAATCAGCAGAGCAGCTGAACAGCTCCAGGCCCAGCCCAGGAAGGGGAGCAGAGGTTCTCACATTCTGGGTGTCAGTCATATGAAGGAAGATTTAGCACACATCAAGCCCCGTGGTGCTGCTGTGCTCCCCCAGCTGCCTTCAGCAGCCCACCCTGCATGGTCTGTCTCACCTGGACGATGACAGGACTGTCAATGTTCTTCCTGTAGAAAATCACTTGTGTGCTGAAGGTGGGGCTGGTGGTGTCGTGCTGCACGGGGGAGCGCGTGGCTTGGTTCTCACACTTGATGAGCACATAGGGATCTGCTCCTGAAACACAACCAGCAGCACAGCTCTGAGGACAGAACGGCAGCTGAGACCCTCCTGGGAACCCAGCAGAAGCAATTCCCTCCTGTGCCTGCAGGAGCAGGACACCAGGGCACTCACATCCAGTGCCCATCACCAGCAGAGGTCAAACCCCTCCTCCTTGTAACAGCTGTGAAAGCAGCTCACCCTAGGCTGGCACCACAACCTTTTCACCTTCCCTTGCTGTGCATCCTCCTGGCTCATCTAACAAAGTCTTCAAAGAGAAACTCTGAGCTGCTGACACTGCTCCAGATGTGAGAGCCAAAATGCATCTGTGCACTGCAGCCTGGTACATGGTTCTGGGCACTTGGGCCAAAATGGAAGGTAAAAACTTCACCCCCTGTGACTCCTGTGGAGGGCAGGGACAGGAGCTGCACAGAACCACTTTCAGCTCACTGGCAGCACATCCCAGCATCCACCTTTAGACTGCCTGCCTTGGAAGTGCTGCCTGCTGCAGTGTGACAGGGCCATTAGTGCTAGGAGGTGGGTTTCAAGGAGCAGTTTCTCTTCCAGAAAGTAAAATACTGTCAAAATGCAAAATCATTTTGTAGGAGTGCAGAGGCTCCAACAAAATTTTCTGGGGGAAACTGCCCAAGCAAATCCTCCCCAGTTTCTCATTTCACTCCCACAAACCTGAGACAATTCCTTTGGGTCTATCATTTGGAGCAGTGCAATTTTAAAGTTTATCTTATCACTGCATGTTTTTATCTATTATAAGTCTTAGTTAATCTTTTCAATTACACTTTAATCATACATAATGCAGTGAGATTATTCAGCATCCCAGAAATGCTTTATTGTTTCTACACTGAACATTTTTACTTTGTTATAAATATTGATATTTTCTTTTCATTCCAATAGGGATCAAGAACTGATTTGGAAACACCTGTCTTTATCCTCAAACAGAACAGACCATTCCACTTTCTAATTAAATTTTAATTAAATACAGGCACTGACTTTTTTTTTTTTGTATTTCAACACAACTACTTCTGTTCATGCCTATTGTTAATGACAGCATATATATTTTTGCACACCTTGCTCCTTTTTAGAAACAGATCTTCAATAAACCCACTGAATATGTGAGTCAGACATATTCAATTCACACTGAAAAGCTCATTCCTTACACACGTTTTGTCACCATCTACTTGAAAATGCCACCACTGGGATGACAACCATAAGGAGCATGATTAATGCAGCTCCCATTTTGTAACAATTCATACCCAGGATGATTTCCTCAAACACACCACTCATTTGAAGGATTGGATGCCAACATCTTGTGCAAACAAGCCACCTAACAGCTACACCCAAATCAGAAGGAGTTACTTCCACTTATGAGAAAGAAATGGAGTCTTCCCTCTGCTGCACTTTGAGTACACCTGGCCAGGCAGGTGATGGGCCTGTTGCCCTGAGAACACCTCACACCTCCTGCAGCAGGTAGCCATGCACTGGCTTTTCTGATGGGCAGTTACTTTCTGTGTCACTGAATGTGTGGATTTAGCTCTGGGACATGGGGCAGCACCCCGCTGTGTGATCAGTGATGGAAATGGTCACCCCTTTGCAAACAGGTTTGGAAAATGCATCTGGATAAAATGGGGTCTTGCATGAAATGCTGTCAACTACTGTGGCTGAAGGCAAAGAGCAAAGCAGCATCTGATCATTAACAGTAATTAAGAGATAAAGGGCATAAGAAGAGGTGGGGAAAGGACACAGCTTTACAGACCTATCTGCTGGAGAAGGGAGCTGTTAATGGAGAGACTTGCTCAGTGACAGGAAAAGGAGAGACAGCATCTGAAAGAAACAGGTTCAAATTCTCAGAAAGAGCTAGAAATAAAGAGGGAGGTAGAAGAGGAAAGGTGCCTGCACAGCAAGCCCTCACGATGGCATAGTGGTCAGTTCTGTTAGGAGGACCAGCTCCAATTGCAGAATAAAACCACTAAATGGGAGAGCTGCATGTGTGGGATGAGACAAGGGATGTTCTCTGCTACAGCTGGGCCAGTTCTTTGCAGCTCTGGCTTTTTACAGTACAAAGGCAATGCAGAAACAGCTACAAAGGTGGAAGAGCGACATCCAAGTATTTGCCATGAGCTGGGAATTCAAACAACTGGAGCTGCTCCTCTGGCAACTGCTCTGGCAGTGGCAGGAGTGGGTTCAGTGCAGGCCCACACGTGGCTCAAGCTGTGCCCTGAACAGCCTCCTGTGTATGCAGAGCTGATTCACCTCAGTCCTGGGGCTGTGCTGTCGTGTTGGGAGGCTGTGAGAGAGAACAGCACAAGGGGAAACACTGAAACCTGTAAAAGCCAGAAACACTTAAAGAGTAATGATATTGCTAAGGCTTAAAGAAATCTATGCACAGTAGTCCAAGGTTAAATTTATTTTTTTTTCCTGAGAATTGGCCTGAGGCTGTAACATCCACATCCACATCCTACAGCACTGTACCAAACCCAGAAGGCTTTCTAGAAAATGCTATGGAGAAAAAGTTCTCAGAGCCATTCCCACTCTTCCCCAGCTAGACCACTCTTCCTGGTATCTAGAGAGCTATGACAAAGTCACTGGGAAAGGGCACGGGCCAAACAGAGCAGACAGTGCTGTGGCACAAGCACTGCTGTGGGAATGACAACAGGCTGGTTTGCCTTCTGCAGGTGAGTGTCCTCACGTGGTACCTCTTGGCTTCTCCTGCAAGGAAAGGGAGTCTTTCCACTGGCATCAGTAAATCCTCCCCTCACCTCTGCTCCATTTTCTCCCTGCTTCCCTTCTCGTGCTTTGACTGGGTATTTATCAGCCCCTTTTTGCCTTCTCCTTCCTTCTATTTCTCAGAGTGCTCCCAAGGCAACTGCCATTAAAGGTTCCATTAAAGGGGATCACAATACCTAGTTTGGAAAAAGTGATGAAAGGCAATTAAACATTCAAATTCAATATGGAAGTTCAGTGGGAAGACTTAAACAGGCGAAAAGTGATTTGTTCTCAAAGAGAAGCTCTTGGGAGAAGTGTGTGACAGACAGTAGCAAGGGCAATTTTTAAAACTGACTTGGAAACGAGAGCCAGAAACTCTCCAAGCACACAGTGCTGCTTCATCTCCTGCAAACCTGCCACCACACTTGGCTTGCACATCTTGGATCAACTTCAGCACAAGAGAAGTAGCCTATATGCATTCAGAATTGAGTCTGGGCAGCTAGTTCATCCAAACAGCAAAGCATCCATTATTCTTTCCAGACAGGACACTGGATCAAAGACAGCACCAAGGAGGAGCTTTCCAATAAACACTTAAAACAGAGATGAAACAAGCTTGCTCTGGCAGGGAGCAGGGTTCTGATGACAACCAGCTTGTGAACCAGGCCGGGTGTGCACTTGCTATGCAGTCTTCATGCTCTTCCAGCTTTAAGTTGCTCAGAGATCTGTGCTAAGCACAGCTCTCAGATGATAGTGACAGGCTTATGTGAAAAACAGTGCAATCAAATCTAAATCCCTCTGTCCTAGGTATATCAAAGAAAGGTCTCTCTGCTCAGGCTCCTCTTATTTTGCACAACTGCATACCTCAGTGTCAGAGCATAAAGACATCCTAATGTTTTTCAGGACAGTTTGTTACAGAGATTTAATGTCATGTCTCAGTTCTTAGAAGCTTTAGATTGGATCATAACCTCCTCCTTTATCATCAAGTGTTGTCTTCTGCCTATGCCAAGGGATGACAGTGACAGCCCAGGCAGGTGGCTGCATGAGGCAAAGCACAGCTGACAGATGACAGAGACTGAGCATAAGAAAAGAAGCAGCTCAAGAGCTGAGATGCTGCAGATCAGGAGAGGGAGAAGCCAGGGAACCCCTGTGGAATGCATGGGGCTAATCAGATAGAGCAGCTAACGAGTCACCATCAACCTTCCCCACCAGAAAGTGAGTAATCTTTGTGTGAGGTCTTCTTAGCAGCAGGCAAACACAAGCACTTCATCTACTTATTTTCTACTTGAATAAACATATTGACTGTGCCTAACCCAAGAGGAAACCTCTACTTGTCACTCCCAAAGGCAGTTGCTGGGTGGCCTCTTCCCTCATCTCACAGTATTGATTAGACTGGAGGCTGCTGTTGACTTTTAAGTCTAGTTCACATCAGGAAATGCTCTAGGAGCAGCAGGCAAGGCTGGTGCTTCTGTAACTGCCCACGCAGCTTTGAGGCCTTCTAAGAAAACTGGTCTTTCTCCTATGCCTGGCTGGTACTTGTCCTTGAGGTAGGCATGGGAGAGGGTCCAGACGTGGATCCAGAGAAGACAGAGGAGATGACAGATGACAAGGAGCTGCATTCTTCCGTAGCAGTAAAAGCTTCCCAAGAAGCAATCTCAGAATATGGGATATTTACTGTCCCTGGACACATTACTTTCTAGCAATTCTTTCCTAGGCAGTGTGCTTCAAAGAATTTCCATATCCACTCTTTTAATCTACCCCTCAAAAAAACCCAAATGTGAGAAACAGGTACCATACCCAGCTTTTTATGTTACCAAAAATGGACTCCAGTGTCAATCAGGTGCTTTGCCAAATTTCCCAGCAAGTTGCCCTCAGAAGGCAGAGGGCCAGTTATGGGCATTATCTTGATCATCACACATCTTGGTTTTATTGTCCAGCACAAATGTCAGCACTGCACATTTGGCTTCATGATTTTTTAACACACATACTCTCCCTACTTCCTCTGTCTGGAGCTGCTGTAAGATTTGTCATTCTGCAAGAGAATCTGCAAATACACTCTGTGAGCTAGAGATACTCACAGGAAAAAAAGGCTAATAAGGATTCAGACAGGTCTTTCACAACAGAATTGGAGATAATGGGGAAGCTACTAAAGTAACTCAGTCTCCTTCTGTGTCCCCTGAATGGATAAGATTTAGAACTACAGGCTGAAAAGAGACAAAGGCTTTTACTGAAAGCTTTATGTTGATACAAAAGGAAAATATTTCAACTTTTTTGGTGAAGTTTTATTCAATGTCAAACAATATGATTCATTTAGGGTTTGTGTTCAAATCCTCTTATGCTTTAGATGAATTTAAAGATGGCATGTTGATTCACACAGGGAAATAAAAACACTTCAGAAAAAATTTGACAATGACAGACTGATTTTTTTCAGCCACATGATGAATTCAATACCAATTCACAAATAGTATCGCTTGACCCAATTGTGCATTTTTTTCTAACAAGCAATATAATCAAGTAGAAGTTTTGCTGAGGTTTAAACAGAAAATTGTTGAGTCCACTTCCTCTAGATGGTTCCTCCCACAACAGGATTCCTTTCCAGGTCTGTCAGGGGAATCATCAGCCTGACAAATCAAAGTGGAAGAAGATGCTTCAACTCAACTTGGCCACATGTGATAGCACAGGGTCCTAAAAGTATTTGGGCTATGGTGTAGCTAGAATATTTATTAAATGTTGGTTTAAGTCCTGTTTGCATATTGCTGAGTGTCTGTGTCACAAGGCACCAAGTCCCACAGTGCTGTCTGAGTTCAAGCCTGGTCTTTGGCAGCTGCAGAGAACTGTTTTTAATGATCTTGTCAAGACAGTAATTGTGCTAAGGATTTTGAAATGCTAAGGGTGGAGAATTGCCTTTTATTTCTTTACTGCAGGGAATGTTAAGAGAAAAAATGTTCAAGGAATTTTAAAAGCTTAAAAAAAAAACCCTACAGATAAAAATGAAAATTTTCTTCACAGGGCAAGACTAAAACCATGCTGCCTGTTTCCATTGCACTGCTCTGCCACTCCTGTCACACACAGCCCCCTCAGCCTGCCTTGCTGAGAACGTGGGGCCACAGCACTTGTTTGACAGGCCTTTGCAGCTCCTGTTTTTCAGGAGAAGTGCAATGAACTGAATGCATTTTCTTTCTCTCTTCCCTCCAACATTCCTGTCCCCTGAAGAGATAACCAGGCATAAGAGAGAGCAGCTTTCACAGTGCAAAGTACACCCAGCCACCACTCAGTGGGTGCCAGGAATAACTATGAAAAGGGGACTGGAATAAACTCGAGCCAGCTGGTGGGAGAAATTTTACAGCTGCTTTGGGAGGCTGAAGAGGAACTGTACTGCAGGTCTAAGTCTAATGCCTTCTCTCCAACAGGAACTAAATGCAGCTGAGCTCCACATCTCAAACTGAAGAAAGCTGAAGAGTTATCTGGAGCAAACACAGCAGATGTTTCAGAAGCCTCTTTAATTTCCTGTCCAAATTGAACTGTAGTATCTTTGCTCCTTTGTTTTCTCCCTGTCAACCACTCCATGCTGGAAGTGTCTACCTTTTTCTGCCATACTCATCATGGAAAATGAAGGCTGACAGAGGGAGAGTAGGAGTAGAAAATGAGGAAGCAAAGGACAACTGGACAAGTCTCCTAATTAACTGTCAGTATCAGGTGCCAGAAGGACATTTTAGTGTCCTTCAGTACACTTCCTCTGACATGGAGCTACATAGTTCTGTACAAGTCATTTAACCTCTCCCTGTCCCAGTTTATCCATCTGAAAATGGTTGTTTGAAAACTGTAATTTCCTCCCTGAAGTGCTATTAAGCTTGTGGTAATGAATAACTAAATGCTCTGAAGGCTGGGAATGACATAGCTGAGCTAAGTGTAATACTCTACACGAGTCTGTGGGATTCAGCTGTCTCCTTGGATATTGTCCATTTAGAAAACACACAGCCCTGAAAGGTGAATTTCTTACTAATCCCCACAAGAAGCTTTTCAGGAAGGTCTGGCTAGTACTGCCCATCTGGACCAGCACAGATGACACAACTCTTGCTGGTTTGCATCATCTTATTCATCTGATCTCTCCTTTTGAGCAGATTTTACAATGTACCAGGCAAAGATACCATAAATCTTCAATTTGGACAATTTCTGGCTGCTTACATATCAACACAGATCACCTTTAGAGGACTGAGGAAGCCCCTTCCACTCTCCCACGCTCGCTTTACACTCACCACCTGATCTGTCTTGCTTCTGTAAACCTTCTGCAGAGTGGATTTTGATCTGGGTGACTCTGCGTGGATAGCCGCGGAGAAGACTCCAACACGTCATTCGAGGCTTGTCTGCCTTCAGCTCCCTGAGACACCATGGGAGAAGCAATGGAAGCAATCAACAGCTGTGGAAATTGGGCACTTTCAGAACATGTGATTCGTACTCTTTCTTCATCTACTGTTTTGGAAGTTTGTGGTACAGAAATGAGAGAGTTAAGAAAGAAAACCAGAGCAAAGTCAAGTCAACCAAATGTGTGTCACCCTTTGCACAGCAGCAAACGTGGCAGGAAAAACACAACTTTAAATCATGGAAAATAGTATTAAAGCATAAAAAAAAATGCAGTGGGCCTGATTTCATAAAATACTAGTTTTGCTCTCACAGTCAACTCCTGGTTTGAAAGGAGGTCAAAGAAATAGGCTCTATCAAGCATAACTGCAAGCACCAGTGTTCCATGTTCTGACCTCCAACTGGAGGCAACAACAAAAGCCAAACTAAAAGGTCAAAAGACTCAAACTGAATTGCCCACTAGGTTCCTACATAAAAATGTCCTGGCTATGCACAAATCCCAGTGAGCCATCTGGAGAGTCTTGGAGGTGACCCTGACCATCTGAAGGACCTAGTTCTGAAGTGATATGAGCTAGTGAGTCTGGGGGCAGCAAGGCAACCCTCTCCACGAGGTGCTGCCAGTGTGGGAAGGGAAGATCACGTGTAGCTGTGAGCACAGCGTACCTGAGTCTGGATGGCACATCTGTGAAGAGCCTCAGGATGAACTGTGTGGGGATGCCCGGGTGGTAGGTGGTTGGGACGAGGAGGTAGCGGCCCTGCCGAAGGATGCTCTTCAGGAACACCGTGCGCGTGTTGCTGTAGGGAGAGGTGGCCACCCTCTCCTGCACTGTCAGCCTGTGCACCCGGTACCTCCTGTTATCCTCCACCTGTGCCACACAGCAGGGCAGGGGTCAATGCAAGCAGGCAGCCAGCAGGCAGCATTTCACATCACACAGCCTCTCACGGGCACAGAAGGGAAATTGTTCAGCAGTTTTTGAGCCGCTGCAGCTGTGGCAGAGATAGTCCTGGTGGGCAACCCAGGGCTCCAAACACTGGCCCACGCAGGCTTCCAGGCAGGGCTGTTCTGCACTTCACTGCATTGGTACATACACAGACACCCCTAAGTGCAGGTGAAAGTTTGGAACTGGCAAAGACACACACCTCTAACAGAGATGTCCTCTTACTGTGGAGCTTTCAGAGACACATGCGCACCCCAAGGACTCCACCTGCTGAACTATGCTGAGATTCATCTGCCTCCTTTCTCCACCATGGAAAGGACATTCCACCCTTATTTAGCAACCTCTCAATCCAGATGCAGACAGCTGTACTTTCATTGCCCTCTCCTGAATACAAAAGCCACAGAATAACTATTTATGTTCTGTTCTAAGCCCTGAAGCTGTGCTTAACATCCTCTTCAGGGAACTGATATTTGCCATGTCAGAGCTGAAGTATAAACCTGTATCTTAAGCAGCTCCTAGGGACAAAGACAGCCCTACATTCTTTTCTAGCAGTTCTCTCTTGTCTTTAGATAATTTAGGCTGTGGTCTTCCAAAGGCCTTTAGTTATAATAATGAGCCTGGTGGGTTAGAACACTTCTGAAAAAGAAAAATTATTGAACAGAAGTTCAGATAGAGCACTGACACTTTTCTGAAGGTGTGATTTTCTTTTCCAAGCCTTTCCCAATTAGATATACATGCCTGAACAAGGCGAGGTGAATTTTGCTGCTTTCTGTAATGACACTTTTCAATACACACAGCTAAGAGGTGACTGTCAAAGGAATAGGTGTGATGCAGCTGTCAGCAGCTCCACCTGGCTGTTAAAAACTGACTTTTAAGGTAGGGCCATAGACTCAGCATAGTCCCACGAGCTATAGCAACAGCTAAACTAATCCTGACCCTCAGTGAGAGAGGAGATGCATGGCTGTTTCTCTTGCTTTCCTCCTTCATCAGTTCATGTGTTTTCATTTTACTCAATTTGCCCTGGGAGTACAATTCAATTACTGTTTGGGATCCCTTTGGTTGCCATTCACATATTTCCTACTCACTACTCCAGCTTCTGAAAACACCCTTGACCCTTGGTCACTTGGCTCTGTTTGCTGATGAAATGGAGGCTGGAGCCTCCAGTGAGAAGAGGGAAGAAAACCCCTCCGTGTTTCAAATGTTAATTTGATTTTGTTTTTCTTTTCAAACCTGGGGGATAGGAAAAGCACTTAAAATTCTTCTGTGATAGGGAAAAATTACTTCTGTTCATTTAGTTCAAACAGAGTTTGAACTGAACCAGGTTCAGTTTAGTTCAAATGGTCTGTCTAATGTCAGTGCTGGTGACAGTGCAAGCACAGCTCACGTGGAGAGGAGAGCCAGACCCCACCATGGCAGTCATGCCTCTGGCTGCCAGGATGAAGCAGGACTGCTGGACAAACTCTGAACCAGGCCTGCAGACAGCTGCCTACCTTGAGTATTTCAAAGCCAATTGGGATGCTGTCTCCTTTCCCTTCTTTCTTGTACTTGCGGCGATCCTCCTGTTGTAATGAGACCAGCACTTTGTCCTCAGCCTTCTTAACATCAAAGATGTACTAGTGGAAGAGAGAAGAGGGAAAGCTGTTAGAAATGCCTTATGGTACTGAGGATAAAGTCATCACCAAGGAAATACAGAAGGAGGCAAATGAAAATACATGAGGAGGTAGGAGGAGAGTTCTCTGTATAACAGACATCCCCAGCAATTCACAGCTGAAAATTAATGCTAAAACCAAGGAACTTTAAACCAGAAGTATCAGAGACACTGAAACAGGTAATTCACATAAAGGACAGTGTGAGACCAAATCACAAAATAGCTCTTGAGGCAGCAGATAACACCTTCTCTGAAAGCAAAAGACAAGAGATTACATTTTACTTTAGATATATATAAATCAGGAGTGAGACTGAAAAATTTAACTCAAAAGACTCCAAAGAGGGTCTTTGATAATTTTTGATTTTTCTTATAACTTGAGTATCTATACAGGGCCTGTAAATTCCAAACATCTTTATATACGGCCTGAAAATGAAGGAATCTTCCAAATCTTAGGTTAAAAAACCCCAAACCCACAACTCTGATCTGCACCTACAATTTCTACTTAACAGAAGAATGTCAAGAATGCTAATTTTGGGCTTTCTCATTTTTCCTATAAGTCTTAGGAATACCCAGTAAAAAGAGAAAAGGACTCTTGCATCTTTAACATACAAATCTTTTATCAAACTGTTTAAAGTAAACTTGAATCAACTTGGGTTGAAGACCAATCAAAGGAGACTGTTTCTAAGTTAGGCAGCAGTTCCCATCTCAGTAAGTCAGACTTCAACTGTTTATGCTATTAAGCATCTCTGCTAGACCAGTTCACAAGAATATACCCTTCAGTAGACAAAAAAAATGGTCAGAATGGCATCACACCCACACGGAGGGAACACCAACCTCTGGCTGAGCTGGCTGAAGCACAGCAGTACTGGAAAGATAATCAATAGCTCCCCAAGCCTCAGGGCTTCATTAGCTGGTCATGGTATTTACAATCCAGACTGGCCTCCTACAGAATTCCTGCTATTCTGGCCTGGCTGGGTTTTGGTATAAATTGAGTGTTTTGTACTCTTACGAGTGTGTTCTATCAACATTAGACGAGAAAGCACAGGACCCTGAAGAGAGTCCTTGGGGTTGTCAAGAGCCTCTGCAGAGAGAATCTAAACAGCAAGATACAAATATGCAGCAACACCTAGTAAGGCACATTTTAATTATTGTCCCTGTTGAACCACGTGCAGTTACCTTGTCAGCCTGGAGTGTGCCAGGGCAAATGGAGGGTGGAAGGGGAACTGTGAGAGAGCAAGAGAGCTCTCTTGGTCTGATGAGAGCTATGCAACTGTGACACTCTTTGATCTGATGACATTTCAGCTGTCCTAAGGGGCAACAAACTGGAAATCAGCAGGTGGTGTAGGAATATGTTTATACTTGGTTTAAATTCCCTTAAAGGGGCTGGAAGTGTCACAGTCCCTCTCTGTACAGATAAGCTTCACAGGAGGCCTCAGTATCAGCCAGTTCACTCAGGGAGAACAGAGATTATCTCTAGACTATGGTAGTATGTGCCACAGTAATTTATAATGGCCCTAAGCTAACATAAATGTGTTCCAGCACTGCTGTTAAGAGCCTTTTAATCAACTAGCCCCAAGATAACACTGGAATAAAAAGAATTTGCATTGCATCAGGCACTGCACTCAACCGTAACGTGTGTAGTTTGTGCTCTGGGGCAGCAAAACACTTGCAGATGAGACCCAGACAAGCCCCTGGAATACATCCAGAATCACACACAGGAACAGATGAATAAAACCACCCTCTGGAAATGAGACACTGACAGAAGACACAGCAGTGAAGAGCTGCTTCTCCACCCACACCTGTGTGAGAGGATGAGCTGGGGGTTCGATTCACTCCTTGTCTGCACAGCAAAAGCTGCACTTGCCCTGTATCCTGCCATGAAAACTGAGTGCTGCAGACACAAACCTCCCCCACAAGTACAGAGGAACAGGCACAAGAACATCTTTAACCTAAAGTATGTGCTGAATTACAAAAGAACAGAAAGGTCAGTTTTCAAAGCAGTAACTAAAGCAGTAAGTGCCCAGATGTCATTGGCAGTGGTTGAAGTTTTATGCCCGAATTTGCATGCAGTGGGATGAAAATGTGTATCATTGAGAAGGGCAGGAAGGTGAGAAATGGAGTAGGAATGGGTGAACAGATAAACTGAATAGCTTGAAGGTTACCAGGGAGGGTTAGAGAAGGAAAATCAGGTAACTGATGAGTGGGTGAGCTTAGGGAAGATCTAGATACTTTCAGAATCTTGGATTAATGCAAAGGGATAATAACTAAATACAGTGGATCAAATCCTCAGGCTGTTTAAGGGTATTAAGTGAAAGGAATTCTGTCATTAGAAAAGCAAACTTGCTGCCTTTCTGAGACTGGGAAACTGAAAGAAGTCAAGACTTCACTAATCCTGGTGTGTCTGGCTCATCAGCCCCAAACAGTCCTAAACAAATATCTAAACTCTTCTGAGAGATTCTACAGAAGTCATTGAGACACACAGTGAACCAGCACAGTCCCAGAGGTGGATACATTTCAACACCTCATAAAATACAGGGATTCCCACCTGGGGATTCTGAAGGAAGGTCTCTTTGTTATCGAAGCATCCACCAGAGCGATTGAGCAGGGGCTCTGAATCCTTTGTCCAAGCCCCATGCATCATCTTCTTCTCCCAGGTCTTGTGGATACTGCAGTAGGAGGTGTTCACAATCCGGCAGATGTCCACATCAGTGAAGTTCTTACACCAGTCCTCAAAGGTCATCCTGTTCCATGGACAGCAGGAGAGTCACGGTTTGTTCAAAAATAAACAGTGATACTCATGCAAAGAGCCAGCAGAACACACAAAATCTTCCAGTAATTTAAGAGGAGGTATTGCTCAGCTGCCCAGAGGACAAACTGAGTCACTGGAAAGCTCTCCATGTGGAAATAGGCATGAAGCAACAGCCACACTATCTGAGAACTTAACTGAGAGAAGTATCACCTCAGTGTGCATGGTCAGTTCTGGATTCGTCCTGCTGCAGCACCTAGGCCTGAAGGACAGGCTGTTTCTCCCAGGCTGGATTTGAGAATGTACTTTGCAAAGGCAAAAGAGACTGCCTGAAAGCAAAGCACCATCCACTCCTCATTATTACCACCCTTACTGATACATGTTCCTGAGCATGACTCAAACCTCTGTACTCTGGACACAGCTGTTATTTCACACCATCTCAGTGCTGTAGCCTGTGCCTGCTAAAGCAGAGCAGTTAAAAAACATTCACCTCTCTAACAGCTTGGTATCTCTGAACTACCCTCACGTCCTGGCTTACTGACAGCCCCAATCCCTACAGCAGGCTTCCAGTCCTGACAAAGCCAAGCAAACAGAAGACTTTTCATACTCTGCCCTACCAGCACACTTGATGCAATATTGGTGATCTGCTGAAGAAGTTGCTGGACTGCCTTGGTGTATTCTAAGCTTTAAGCAGAGTCAAAACTACTTGAGTTCTAGAGATTCTGTGGAGAATGGACACTTCCCATGCCCATGCTGGAAAATGCCAGCAAATATCAAAATTCACTGGCTGCAATTGTCTTTACAGACACCTCGGCCATGGCTGACCTAGAAGTGCTACAGACAGGCACAACAGTCAGTAAACAGGGGTGACAGTGTGTTCAATGTTTGGCATTCTGTCATGTACACCAGCTCATGTGCTGTCTTGGATTGGGAGTGAATGTCCTGAATGTGGCTGGTAGATCTTAAGGGAGTTTTAAAACATTTACTAAGAGCTAATAACTTTGTTATACTGGTTTTTAATCTATTTTTTCTGTTCCTCACTGAGACCTTGAGAGTCTAAAAGAAATAGACCTTGTGCCAGGAGTGGATAAACGTATCCATTTGGGGAAGTTGTTTTTGAATCCCACTCACCAGAACTCTCCATCATTCTCAAGAGTGAGTCCCAAGCTCTTACATTCTGAACTGCTGACTTTCTTCCACTCCTCAGAACTAAAAGGCAAAAAAAAACAAACAAACAAAAAGGAGAACAAGAAAAAAAAATAACAAAGATGCTTAATAACTTAAATTAAATACTCTCACCTGGAAAAAAAATTGCAAGTAAAATTCTCTCATGGTCCCTGGTTATAAAAGTAACATCCAAGTAATGAAAGGACAGATGGTATTCAGGAAGACAGTCAAGGGCTTACAGGAGGAATTTTAAAACATTAATTGATTGGAAAGCTACTAAAAAAAGATGAATGGGAAATTGGCACAACTAGAGCAGAACCTCATTGATTCTGTTTGTCACACCCTCCCTTAGGACACTTCAGCAGTTGGTCTGGAATGTCATAGGAGATTGACTCCATTCCCTGAAGGCCCTTTAAAAGAAACCTGGTTTTCCTCCTCAGGAGCTTACTGAACACTTCACTTAGACCAGAGTATTCTCCTTGTCTTTCAGTGTCCCTTAATAAAACAGGCCTGAGGTCTGAGATTTCCCCAGAGAGCCTTTGAGAAGAAACTGTTGCAGCAGGAGCCTAGCATCCACTTTCCAGAGTGCCACCAGATTGCACAGACACTTCATTGCCTGCATGAACATACAGCTGATGTGCTCTGCATTGTCCCCTGGAGGCACCTTCCTCTTTCCACTGACTGCAGGGGAGCACAGGATCCTAAATTCAAGCAGTGCGATGCTTCAAACAACGTGATAGCAGACTGCACGAGCCCCTTCCCCAGTGTGTGTTTGACACAGCCATAATTTAATAGTAATTCAAAATGTATCAATAGTATAAGATAAATCAAAATGTTGATTTTTAGCAGCACTTAATGATCAACCAACTTAAAGATTAGCAAGTGCTTCAGTAAAATATATTGTCATCAAGCAGCGATTTAATTACAGATTTGAGAGTTACAAGATTCACACTAACTTACTATAGTGTATTCTGAATCAAAGGATGTGTATATCTAAGCACAGAGCATTCAAACACATACAGACAGAAATATTTGGATCTAACACACCCACACTTGTGAAGGTAGATGTGTCTATCAAACACACAGATAGGCAGGGAGGTGGGTAGAGGAGACTAGCCTACAGTAAAAACGTCCCTCTCTCAGTTTGGAGCAAATATGCACAATGCATGGGCATTCCTCAGCTGGTGATAACTGACTCTTGAGGAGTTTGACTTGCCCTGGACTTCCATGAACTTTGCTGGCAGACAGTCTTGAGGAGTCCCAGCTCAAGGGAGGTGCTGGTCACAGCCCACTGCCATCCAGGAAAGGTCCCAGGGTCTTAAGGATTGCTCTTTATGGAGTTTGGGAGAATTAACTTTTGCCAGGTACTTTTCCATTTAGGCCCAGCTCTGGTGGTGTAATATTTTGGTACTTTCTGCCAGTTCACATGCCCAGAACTCGCTAGGTTTTGGGGTTCTGGTATGTCCCCACTTTGGGCCAGAACCAAAGTACACATGTACTAGGCTGTCAGAAGGCCGATCAATCACCATTAGGGGTGTGCCTTAATGCTCTGGTACACTGCTTATTATCTGCACGAGGTAGTCAAGGGGTCACAGATTGTCATTAGTGTCCCCAAAGACCAGGGAAGCAGGAGCCAGGTACATTATGGGGGTGCCTCAACACTCTGGTCCTGGCCTTTCAGCACGGATTGTTTTGTGGCCCATGGAGGGGGAGCTGCACCATGCACCTAGTGGCCCAAGAATCAGGGAGAATCACGTACCACAAACAGGCATTTTCTTAACCTATTTGGAAATTCTCAATTTAATTCTGTTAGGCCAAAACCCACGGGCCTACCTCAGAGTCATCAGTGCTTCCTCTGGAATGAGTGGGAGCAGTGCCAAGGCAAGGGCTAGTGGGGAACCACAAGTTACACCAGACATGGTCACTCTTCTCTGCATTCTTAGCATTTCACCTGAATCAAGCTCTTTGAATTTATAGATTTTTCCTAGCTAAAGTGTGGAAGATAAGAACTGAACCTGCTGTTGTTAAGAAGGCTGCATTAACTGCTAAGAGCAGCTGGTAAGCACAGTGTTGAACTGTAACATTCTGGTTAAGTGGTTTTTGTGTGTAAATTGCCAGTGATGGAATATACCCCCCCAGCAACCATTCCTGTCTCTGTAAGGGTGCCTGCTAAGCTCATGGCCCACATTAAAATGAATTCAAAAATAATTCAAGATTTCACAAATGTGGCCATTTTACAGCATTTTTCACCAGTCACTTAAATTATCTAAGAATAAAAGACTTACACCATCCCCATCAGCTAGCGTTTACAGCTGAGAAATCAAGTCACAGACAAACTCAGTGGTGAAGCTGGGAACAAACCTCATGTTCTTGACTCACCCACTGAGTCGTAGGCTATTGTCCTGGCTATCGTGTGCCAGGACAGTGATGTGTACAGTAAACCAAGGTCCAGGAAACCAAAACCTCCTGGCTCCTCCAGGATGGGTTCATTTGCTCAGAGATGGCACAATGGTTCTGCCATCACTGAATATTGCAGACTGATGTCTAACACCCAGTTTCATTCCTTTGACACTGGATTTGCAGCACTCACTTGTCACTCCAGGCACCATTCCACTCTCTTTTTCCCCAGGGGTTCCTCAGCCTGATCATGAAGAGCTTTTCTGCCTTGAAGGAGAAGGTGAGCCTCTCCCCAAGGCGCAGCTTCCGAACCGCAGTCACCGAGTAGGCGTGGCCGATGACAAGCCCCTTCTCTGTCTCCACTTCACTGGTACCAGAGGAAGCCTTCAGCACCAACAATGACAAGCAAAAAAAACACAACTCACATCATCAAGGGACCTGGCAGTGACATGTTCAAGGGGCAGGACAAGGCAGGCTTGGTTTCTGTCACAGAGCCCTTCCCAAGTGATCAGAATATGCAGGAAAACAGCACTAGGGCTCAAAACTGTTGGCTCACTAGTCTGGTCTCCTGCATGACTGTGCTGGACAAGCCTGAGCAGACAGAAGCCCAGAGCACAGGAGAACACTGCCTGCTACAGCCATCCTGTCTTCTCCTGGCCTCAGTCAGTTAAGCACTGGGCTGGTGGACAACCTTTATCAGCCTTCCCAAAATCTTGCTGTCTTTACAAAGCGGCTCTTCTGGATACTGGTGACTGTGCTCAGACACAGCACTATCTGGTGATGTCCTCACTGGACACTTGGTAGGGTCCAAGGATTCAGCCCCTGAGTCCAATGACTGTTTCTGTGGGGGCAAATTTGATACCTAGGAAAATCTACTGGCAATGGGTAAAAATAGATGGCACATTTCCAGTGGGTTTGGGCTTCCTCCAGTGTAACACTTTCACTTGCCTTTTTCACAACTGAAAGCACACAAGAGTCCTTGGCAGCATGGGAGTCTGTAGCCTCTCCTGCTGACTTCATTATCCCCCAGGCTCTCCTCACTGCTGTGCTGTCTCTCCCACCTCATTATGAAGACATTTATTTATTTATTTATTTAAACATCTACTGTCTGTTCAAATTTCTAAATGGTGAAGCTCAAGGCTATTTTGTAATCCAAGGAAGATGATGATTTGTTTGTAAGTCAGCAATGGATCCACTTGAGTATTAAATATTCTACACCTAACAAGCTTCACTGCGTGTATAATACATCTATCAAAAAAAGATAAATGAGATGAGTCAAGCCAAACCACTAGGAATAGCCCCTGTGTAATCAAGGTTTAGAAGCATCTACATCTGACAGGCAGAAACATAAAGCCAGAAAGATGTGAAGGCATTACAACAAATTAATTGCTTTTAAAAATACAACTCCCTGTACTTAGCTTATCTCCTCACCAGATCCACATTAAGAAACTGAACTGCCTTAGCATTTGGGAGCAACCTATCATCCCAGAAACAATGCTTGACAATAACAATTCTCATCAGGAAGTCTGGTCTGACAGCCTAGTCTGAGCAAACCAGATGGAATTCTTTCTAAATGAAAGTTCAGACCTTGTGAAAAAGGTAAAACACCAAGAAGACCTAGAAGAATTTGTTTCTGAGCTTTTGCCTGATGTTTCTTGGAAGGACAGCCCAGGACTCCTGTTCTATCTCAGCTGAATTTTCAGCTTCAGATTCATCTCCCAGAAGGTACCATGTGCTCCTCTGATACCACAGCACTGGTGCAGAGCAGGGCAGTGAATGGCCAGGGCAAGCTAAACAGATCATGTTCTCAGCTTCTCCAAACATGGCTGGTTTTCTCTTGTTTTAGACAACTGCACAACCACCATGATGCTTGCAAGAAATTCTGAGTGTGCCAACACTGAGGGAAAATGAAGGCAAAGTGTTTAAGCAATTTACCCAAGTCCACATAAGATTAGCCTTAGTTCAGGTCTTAAATTGGAAGCAGAGGGCATGGCAGGAAGATGCTGAAGTACAGCTAGATGCCAACCCTGCACCTCCTAGAGCATGATCCCTTTCCTACAGGCTGCACTTACACAAATTATTTAAAAGCAATCTTTTAGGAAACACTCAGGTGCCATGGCAGTTTGTTAGCCCTCCAGGTGCTGTAACAGCTTCAGACAAGGTCAGAATTTCAGTGCTACTGAGTCATGGCCTGAGATTGCAGACTTTGACAGAAAGTGAGTTAAGCCCAGTTGTCACTGGTTTCCCTCCTATGGCAAGGGGCTGTGAAAGGCCCATTCAGAAAGAATCCTTTTCAGATCCACAGTAAAGTGGCTTTGTGGTTTTGTGACTGTGTTCAGGGGCTCATGGAGTTGTACTTGGCTGACAGCACTGCCAACTTGCTAGTTTTTTTCCATATGAAGCTTTTCCAAAGCATACACATGAAAGACATGCTCAATATACTAATAATGGTATTTTTCCATTTTTTATTTAAATTAACTCTCCAAGCCCAGCTCTTGATACGTACCGTAATGTAACAGCTGATCAACCCGCCTCTTCTGTGCACTTTCAACAAGTCTTCAAACAGCTTCATCTGCTCAGAAATCATCTCACCATATTTGCCCTGCACCAAATCAATAGATTCTGCTACTGCTCCAGTGAAATCCACAATTGCATCCGCAGCACTGCCTCCATCTAGGGCTTCATAACATCCCGCCAGCCTGAGGGTAACAGAAAATTCTCAGTCACCAAGGGGCTCTTAGAGGTGCTCTAGCTTGGCTTGAATGTCTCACCAAGGCAAAACAAAACAGAACAACCCAAAACAAGAGAGCAGATTGCAGAGAAACCTTTGCTGGGTTTCTAGGAAAGGAGTATAATGATCCTCAAGGCTTTGGGTTGCTGAAGTAGAGTGCATGTGATTCATCTCCTCCATGCAGATTAAAGGAGTTTTTCATCTTTTTAGGTTCTCCACTAGCAGCAAACCTAAAACCTATGGGAAGCATGATAGATTTGAAGGACAAAACCAGAAGGATAGAAGGGACAGCACTGAGGACTAACAGGACAATGAACTAGCTCATACTTTGCATAGGCTTTCTCCAACAACGCACTCCAGAATTCGTTTTTCACATTGGAATGGCAGTAGATCAACTTCCCATCCATTGTTGGCAGCAGATCATCAACAACCACCTCTGTCCATTCTCCAAAGCACCAGAAACGGAAACGGAAAATCCCAGCATATTTCTCTGGGTTTTTGGGGTCCCATTCTTGTTCATTAAAGTCTGGAATCACCTGAGAAACCAGGAAAGGGAAAGTTCACAAAGGCACTACGTGAGGATTTATTCAGAGGGTAGAGCCCTGGAGCTCACACTGTGGTGGTACTCAGCTTCACAAGCAGGTGACCTTAAATAAAAGCAGTGAAAAAAGAGGGTGAGTTTGGTACAAAGTCAAATATAGTCACATCTCAAAGAATCTTTTAGAAAAGTAAAATTCAAATTGATCTACAGAGAAAGACAAACAGAACCCATGGTACTCTCTGGCTTTGCTATATGTCTTCTTTGGTGCCCAGTGGCACCATGGAGTAGGGAGATCTCATAACACAAAAAATGAACTTCTAAAGAAAGGGAAGATTTGAATCCACCAAAATTCACCACTCAGAGGCACTTTAGTCCTAGAGAGAAAAAGATTGGCCAATAAGCATGGAAACAACTAATGCTTATTAGCTTTATTCCATGCACCAAGCACAACGATCACCTACCCGCTGCCAGAGGGTCTTCCTCAGAGCCAGGCAGGAACATGCAGCCACAAACCAGCAGTTCCCCAGGATGCCTTGGTGTAAGTCGTGGGAGCTGATTCCATTCACAAACAGGTGGGGGTCTTCACAGAGGTCCTGACAAAGTCAATCAGAGATCACTGGAGACTCCACTCCAAAAATGAGAACAGCATCCTCCCAGCTAGTCCTCTCCACACTTGTTCTGCATCACATTCTCACTGAAGCATGGAGTTTTCTGTGCCAGGAAGTTCAAAACCCCTCTGGCACTGAGTATATTTGAAATTCAGGCTACATAAGATTATTTAAGTTCTTACAAGTAGATTGTGTTGCTTTATCTAAACACCAGAATCACCAATTTCTTTTTGCCACAGTTCCTAGTTCTGTCCTCAGCTGAAAGTTATCTTGGAGAACTGGAATGAATTCAACATTTCACTTGTTTGGCATTGGGGCAGTTAATGAACTGAAAGTAAGTGAAAGGAGGAGGAGGAGGAGGAGGAAGCATTACAGGCAAAGGCTTTGAAAAAAAAACCCAAAACACAAAACAAAAGCCCACCCCACCAAGCAAAGCAGCAGGAAATGAGGCTACTGACACAGAGCTCTAAGCTCCTCTTTCTTTGTTGCCACTCCCTTGGCTGACATACCTGAAACCTCCTCCACCAACAGCAGGAGTTACTGCAGTGACCTCTGCCACCCAGCACCAAAGAATGCAGAGAACACATGTCTGTGGAACACACCTCTCATTCACTGGCTCTCACCTTCTCATTTATCTGGCTCTTACTAGAACCACTGGTTCCTTCTCTCCCATTGCTTTCCTGGCTCCATCTCTATTTACATGCAGATTCTCACCAAAACAGAGGTGGCTCTTCCTCTGATGTCTCCCTGCTCCTCACTAGCTTTCTCCTTGCTATATCTTTATAGTCTGCAGATCAAGGCACTAAAAGGAGAACTTCTAACTATCGCTGAACACAGGAAAGCCACAGGAGTACATTTTGCAGCAGCATTGTGGTTGTGACCAAGAAATCCTTGGAAGATGGTGTTCTCTTGAATGGATACGTATGTGGCCTCACAGCCCCAGAGAGAACCTCCCAAGCAACACTTCAGAAAACAGATAATCTGACTGTCCCATAACTGATATGGAACCTACTGGTTTCAACCCAGCAGCTGCTCATGACCCTCTCGTGTGGATTGCTGCTTTTCCTGACAGGTTGAGAGGATGGAAGAGCAGACAGTGGTTAGAAATTATCTTCTACAGTGTAAGAATAACTCTAAACTTCAACACTGTGGGAAGGAAATGATCTTATATCCAGGCATCAGAAATGCAGAATAAATAACTCCCTCACCTCAAAATGGCAGGAGACTCCAAATTTACTACAGTCTTTCCAACTTATCAGCAGCAGAATAAGGAGCTGTGCTTCTTACCTTGTGGATTCTCACTGCCCTTTGATAATTATAGATGATGATCCCAAAATATCTAGAATGCAATCCAAACCTGGCTACACACCACAGGCATGCCAAAACTTCTCAGTCTTCCCCTTGATGGGACTGACAGATCAGTGCCAGCTGAACTTATTTTCAGAGGGAAGAACCACCTCAGTGCTGAGCTGAGCCTGTTCTCCTGGGCTGGTTTAGCAGACAGCAGCCTGCTGTCAGCTCACGGGAGGGGAGGCATGGAGCTCCTCCTGTTTGCTTTAAGAAGATGGTATTTTTGGCATAGGACTTTTCTTATTAAATAACAATTGGTAGAGATTCTAAATGCCTCTTGGGAAACAAAACTGATCATTGTATGACACTGTTCTGTCAGTATTTCTCACGTGTCTTCACTTAGATACATTTCAAAGCTTATTAAAAGACCTTAATAAAATTTTGAATAACAAAATGGTGCCTATAAGGAAAACTGACTTATCTGAACCATGGACAGATTCATTCAATCTGCCTGGGAGCTCTGCTGTGGAATGGTAACAGGAACTTCAGGCTGGCACTGAATTCAGCTGGTAAATAACCCAGCTGCCAGCTGCAAAGGTTGACATTAGTTGGCTACTTGGCCCTCATGGTGGTAGCACACATTCCAAACTCAGCTTGGGTAGATTCAAGTTTCATATCCCCTTTCCATGCACTTCTGGTACTAATAATTTCGAGTTTGTTTTTCCTTTCAAAATGTTATTTTGTTAGTGTAATAAACCAGGGGTAAATTGAGCCTTCAGGGTTAAAGTTGTCCAAACTCTGCTGTCGTTAGAGGAAGCCAAAACTTTCATTGGTTTTGAAAGAAATTAAGCACCACTGTATATTACAAATATTTTCTCTCATTTGGCTCACTTTGCTAAAAGTAACTACATTAAATTATCATTTTTTAATTGAAGTGTGTCTTGCATCTCACTCAGTCCTCAGAGAAAAAAAAAAAAACCAACACAAAACAAAGAGCAGCATGTGTCAGCTGCCAAACATATGGATGAGATTAGCATCTGCTGACCACTGGGTCCAAAGCAAACATGGAACAGCAGACCTTACAAACAGCACCTCCCTGTTTCCACCACAGTCACAAAATTCTTCAGGATCCTTCTTGATAAACCCTTTATATTAAACTGCGTAGGAGCCCTGGACTTCTGAGGCTAAAGAACAGTGCAAGAAAAAGACATTAGCTCTGTTTCTTTTGTCATTGATTAGAGCCATGACAGCAGCTTCTATGGCTGTCACTGCTCAGAGCAGATGCACAATAACACTCAGGTGTGAGCTACCCCAAATTTCAGCTCTTTGCTCTCTTCTGGGCTTTCTGCTTTTTACCACTCATGCAGCATAGCAAATTCTAAGGGATATCTTTGAGCTGGTATTAGTTATCTAAGCCACAATTCTCCCAACACAGAAAGAGAAACGTGCTATTTAAATATACTATTCTGCAATCCTGATGAGGATCTTCACACATTTTTGGTTGCCCCAAGCATGTAAAAAAGGGGTTTTAATCACTTTTCCAGTAACGCAGTGATAGCTTAGGATAGTTGAGGACCAAGCCAACTACCATCAGAAAAATTACAAGGAAGATGTGAGATATGGCCAAGGCATTTCAGGAGACCTGGTGCCTTCTCTCCCTTGCAAACTAAACACTTAGGTTCTGAGTTGCACTAGAAGTACCTCCTTTGCAAACATAGTGGTTTAACCCTAATCCCTTTTGTCAAGGTCAGCCTGCATCATCTGTGCTGTAAAAAGAGATATATCTTTACATTTGCAGGAAAAAAATTAAAGGAAGTTACTGGCTATCATTAACATGTAATAGCCACAATATTTCTGATACAACACTGCTAATAAAAGCAGCTGTTGTATTATTTATGCCCACGGGGAGCATTCCACCATCCAAGACACAGAGCTCTCCCCAGTTCTCCCCTTACGCCTGTGCACACTGAAATAAACACCATCTGCAGAACTATAATTAGGTCATACTGAGTCTGAAAGTGAGGCAAGAGGTTACAGGGGCTTTGCTGGGAACCCTCATGATCTTGTTTTCATACCAGACTTTCCTTTGCATGACAGGGGTCTATCTGTGTCAACCCCCATATAGTCTGTAAATCTCTAATGAATCTCTCTTCTCTAGTCTGAATAACTGGTTCTCCCTGTTTGATACCACTGTTGAAGTGTGGTGCCCAAATTCAGAGTCTACACTCAAAATGAGGCTTAGCAGTGCTGCACAGAGCTCGATGCTCCTGCTTACTGAAGCTGGGATGCCACTTTTCTCTCTTTTTCACTTGTGTTCAGACAGTGATCCACCCTCCGATGATATTCCAGACTTTCTGCCTAGTCATTTTTCCTCCTTAACTGAGCCATGAAGTCACAACACTAAAACACCACTTGGTGTATTGATGAAGTGATGCTGAATTTCATCCCCTTTATTCCACACTGTTCCCCCAAGACATCAAGGTAAGCTTGAATTCTCAACCCTGTCAGCTGGCTTGCCATCCTGTCTCAGTCTGTGTCCTACAGCATTCCTGTACTTGCCTTTCTAGCCCCTCATCCAGGTAGCAATGAAAATACCAAAGAGTACCAGATAGAGGGGATTTCTGTAGGACTCCATCAATACAGCAGCAGCTTGAGAGTGCTCCGAGTCATTTATCTCATCAGACATGCATCCCCATTACAGAAGTTTGAAAGACAGATCTTCATGCTTTGGAGAGACATATCTGATATTGCCAAAGTCTTATGAAAGTCAAACTATATCAGATCTCCTGCTCCTCTCTTAGGGACAAGATCTGTCCCACCGTGTGCTGGAAGGAAATCAAGCTGGTACATATCAGTGTATCTGACAATGCATTTTTATAATACAATCTGTACCATCAGACTAAGTGTCATCAGCTTAGGTCTGATAAATTGCAGTCAGGAATTTCACTGAGATACAAAAATGCTTGAACTGTAGTACAAATCCAAAAGATGCCAACTTTTCTTTGCTGCATCATACCTTCCTTAGGACATTTCAAAACAATGGGAACCATGGGAGACAACAACCACCCATTTCACTGGGGCTGTGCAATGGTTTCTACATTGCTCTGTCATGATTCTTTAAAATAAAAGAGAAAGGATGGATAGGTTTTATCTGAGACCAGAAGCACCACAGAGAAGTAGAGGAGATAACTGATTAACTCTGTGCATTAACTTCAGGTTGCTGTGGTTATGCTGAAACTTAAAGTAATTTAGCCAAAGGAGAAGTTCCCCTTAGCTCTGAAGATGCATCTCTTGGTGTAAGTATTAGCAATAATCATGAATAAAAATTATGCAGTGTTGGTTATAAACAGGGAGAAAGACATTCAAAGGTTAAGTAATTCACTGTGTCTTCACAGACATTGACTGAACCTGTGCTGTAAAATATTATGAGAGGTCTCTAATCTCAGAAAATGGAAAGATTATTTTTTAATGGATTAGGGTCTGTCAGCTGGCTCAGAAAAACGGAGATTCAGGGCAACGGAAGAAGAAAAAAAGCAGTTACAATGTTTGCAACTAAGATTTTCAAAGGATTCAGCAGCATTTAGAGTTTACTTTCTTCAGCACCCCTTAAAGAACCCAGCCCAACATAAGAAATAATCTACCTTTATTGCACACAAGACCTATGGAGCCAGGCACTTTCCTTGATTCTATCAGACTGATCTACTTAACACCCAGTACATCATACCCTTAAATTCTTTTAAAGCAGTGTGAATTACAGCTGAGCATTCTTTCCATTTCCTTCTCCTCTCCCATCCTCACATCACACTGAGTCAACTCTTG
>NW_008583454.1:15706-18050 GCF_000691845.1 Merops nubicus | reverse complement strand
AGGGAAGCAAGGGAGAGGCAATTCTTTCTGTGTATGGCTGCAAAAATTCAGCTTGGGCTACAGCAAACTATGAACCAAGTTCACCTAAAGGAAGGTAGCAAAGCCAGCACTCATTCTGAGGTTGTGCAGCTGAAGAGGTAGAAGAGAGACTATCCCATAATAAGTCCCAGCTGTGCTGGCATGCTTGTAGAAACCCTCTCCAGACCAGGCTCTTTGCCAAGGTGATTGCAGTTAGCTCTAAAGAGAAAGCAACCGAGTCCAACTGTGCAGGACCCTTCAAGGCCTGCAGAAAGCCTTCTGCAACTTTCGTACTGAAAAACTTTGCCTTTAGGGTAAAAAAAGAGAAGTCCTGAGCTACAGTCATGCCCTGGGGTACAGCTCTGGCTCCTCAGGGGACAGTTCTCAGAGAAACCCAGAGCTGGCTATGACCCTGGCTGAAACAGCCCAAGATCAGGCAGTGACTTTACCATCAGTGCTGTTACACCATTTACACCATTTGTAAATCCACAAAAGGAAGATTTGGCCCTCAGGTTTCTGTCTGCACACCCTGAGCTCAGGATGTGTAATTCCTCTGGAAACTTCATGTCCATTGTCCAGCATCATCAGTTCCTGAAAGCAAGACAATGCCCAACACTAAAAAAGAAACCCAGCTGTACACATGCAATGGGAAGAATATGCCAGTTTGCTCCAGCCTTGTGTAAAAGAAAACTCAGTTATCTGGGGATTGAGGAATGCTTCTTCCCCCTCCCTCCCTTCTTCAATAAATCCTGTTGCAAAACCAATTGCATCATTGACATTTTTATAGTGTTTTTTCCATTTTCAGTTTGGGGCTAGTGGTGACTAACACTCATTAAGGCCATGGGGTTTGAGCCTTGTCCTGCCAACAGGACACATGTATTTGGGGAGGATCTGAATAATGTTTTGGAAGGAAAAACAATCAAACAAACAAAAAACCAAAAACCAACAAACCAAACACTGGGCAACATGGTGTGTATCTTGGCTGCCTCTCGATTTCACCTTACCCTTGGAGCACTACAGCTGCTCTCATCCTGGACACTGCCAGTTGCTGGGAAGGGTAAAGTGATGTGCCACAGGGCTGACCTGCTCCTGAACCTCAGTAACCAAGCGTTTACTGCAGCTCTTAGCCTGCTGCTACTTCATCCCAGAAGCCACTCAAGACTACAAAGAAAGGCTTTCTGTTCTCCCAGGACCCCCTTAGAGGTATATCATACCATCTCCTGCAGCACTAGCTTAGACTGTGATGCTTTAGATCAATGTTCTACAGAACTGCAGCAAATTTGTAACTGTTTTCAGAGAAAAGCTGCCGTGTTTGAGGATAACATTTTTCTCACTGAACTGCCCAGACAACAGCCTTTGTCTCCTGCCTTCTTCCCCTAGTACCTACTCCCTTCTCTAAATTGAGTACTAGCATTTCTGCTACTTCTCCTCCTGGGGAACAATCAGAGGTGTCATTCTTAGCACCAGACTGACCTCAAGGAAGTTGTACTCTCTCAGCTAGATCTCTGAACTCCCCTGTAACCAAAACACACGTTTTTTCCAAAGGCAATTACAGTCATTACCTTGCCACCTATCTCAATAGTGTGATAACACTGGAGAGGTGCCTGGCTCATATTGAGCACATAAATCAAGGTAATAATTCAGAATGGGTCCATACCTTTTAAACAGTTACTACACAAAGTGTTATCTTTTGTGTCTTTGAAGAGAATCTCATCAAATAAACCCAGTAACACACACCACAACAGCAAGCCCAGGTAGTTATAAGGAATACATCCAACATAGCACTAGTTAAAACACAGACTCTAACTATCTGAGAAGTTATTTTATCTGAAAGTTTTAAAAAGCACTAACTAGTGATGTGAAGTTAGTCTCCCAAAGATTGTTGGTTTAGTGGACAGATGCTGAGCAGCCTGAGACCACTTCTTGCTGATTAAAGCTACCCAGGAAATACCTTGTTTCCTCCACATCTCCCTCATCAGTGATTTCAACCTCTATGGAATATCATTCTCTGCTATTCCAAAGCTACTACAAGTTTGACACCATTTAAGAGAATAATTTATTCTAAGCATCATTTTAATTGGCTAAAATGGTACATTTCAGTTTTTTGAAAAAAAAAAAAAAAGTAATTGTTTTAATCAGAAAATACACAGATTTGGGGCCCCTAGTCCAAAGTTTTATTGTAAAATGTTTTTACAAGGATTTAGTATGACTTGGAGATGATGATACTCTGTGAAAACCAGGTAGATTTAGTAGATCTATGACCTGAGGCTGAAGAACATTCAACACTTACTACTGGGAGCACAGACATGAAAAGAGCTTTTGTTGG
>NW_008583454.1:0-15675 GCF_000691845.1 Merops nubicus | reverse complement strand
GCAGGAATAAGGACAAGGAGCTGGAAATCATTATTAGAGATGAGAACGTGTGTGACAGCGAGGGGACACACAGCATATGGGGCAGGGCCCCAGCCAAGCCAGACTCCCTGCACAAGAGCTGTGCAGTAAGTCCACACGTGTGCTGCAACAGTGTATTTGGGAGTGCTGCTCAGTGAGTTGTGACTGCTCCAAAGGGGCTGCCAGCAGTGCAGGGATCCCACACCGACTGCCCTTCTTCCTCCAGTGGAAAGGAAAGAAAATGAGGCAATTTTCAAGAAAAACTGACTGTATGGTTCTTTTGAGAAACAGGTGGTGTAAGCCAGCCTAACTATTTCTGCAAAGAGCAAGCAACCAAAGCAGTGGAAAAGCTTTAACTGCAAGTAACAGAGGGATGGCCAAGTTCAAGGGCAGCCCGTTTAGGGCAACTCCCCAGCATCACCTCCAGGCACACACGGGCAGCTGAGGTCAGGCACGGGCTGCAGATCCACTCAGTTCACCAGACTAAAGGGCCACCCACTGTTTAACTCTGTTATTTTACTGCTTCCTCAAAACATATTTTTCCATCAAGTTCTTGAACTAGTTTCCCAAGATGGGAAATAAAAACAATGAGCAAAGGAGGTCGGAAAACGTCACACACAATTTTTCACAACACTGAAATATTTGGCTCTGGGCCAGCGTGGAATCAACAATTCCCAGGTCTGCAGGGCTGGCTGCTCAGCTCTGCCTGGGCAGGCAGCTCAGTTCTGTGCCTCATAACGAGCACCACGTTGGCTCAGTGGCCATGACCTCTCTAGGCTTCTCCAGTCTGGCCTTACGCTGGGTCTCAAGGGGCTGCTAACTGATGCAGCCCAAATTCTTCCCCACTGCCTTTAATGAGAAGGGAATATGCTGTTAACAAAAGAGCATTAGGGAGATTTCCACAGAGTCACCCTTTTTTTGGTGGTTGTTGTTATTACACTGTGGTTGGGTTTTGTTATATCGGGCTTTGTGTGGTAAAACCAAAGTCAGGTCATCTAAGAAACATTGTCTAGAGTGCAAATTCAGATTAAACTGGAGGGGATTTATTTTACTTGAAAGGAGGTATTTCTTCCTTATCCAATGGAAATACACAGACTTTAAAGGTTAAAAAGCATAAATCTAAACTACAACATTAAAGACCATAAGCTTTTTTAGCAACAATTTCCTTCTTCCCCCATCTCTTTTCCAGGAGGATTTGGCTTCAGCCTAGATTCCAGTATATAATTAATTGTGGCATTCATCTCAGACACTTTCTTGAACAGAAAAATCCTTTAGCCTCTTCTCCCAGTCTCCGCATCTTTTTCACCCAGCACTTTGAGATGTTCTCTGACACTTATTTGCTTAAAGCAAAAAAAAAAAAAAAAAACCCCAGTTTCTGGGATAACAGTGCACACATTGTAACCTCCCAGATACATTTTTGGAATTACAAGATGTGCCACACTCATCTGGACTATGTTTGATTCATAGCATAAAAAGAGGAATCACAAACTTGTATAAAATCCTGGTCATAGGACACAGGCTTCTTAAACTATGAGATGACTTGAAATATATAAAATTTTGAATTTTGAAATTACTTTCTTTTAAAATAGGTATTTCATACAAGCCAGCACAACCCAATTTTTCTGAGCCTACACAAAACAGAGGCAATGGAGTCTCTCAGTTCCAACAGGACATGGATCAGACTCTCACATTCTGGTCTGGACATCCTTTCTGGCAAAGATCAGCCTAAGACCAGGTAAAACTGGTCTTAGTTTTTGTATTTAGTAACACAGAGATATGCCCAACACCTAGCAGAGAACCATAGTGCTTTCATGGTATCAGAACTTAGCAGATCACTTACAAGTTCTAGAAAAATGCCTTCCCAACAGGCTATTCCCTGAACTTTCTGCTATAGCTCACTCCTTCCATTCATTGCCCAGACTGGGTGTGAGCTGCAACCAGGAGTGGGACCATCACCTAGTACTGCCCAGGTGCTAGCAAATGCTGAGAGCAGTGAAGCAGTGTGAAGTGAGGATAAACACCAGCACCCACCAGTGTGCCCAGAAAGGTCACCAACGTTGCCAACTGCAGCCAAAGGCTTGGTTCTGTATTGCAGCCAACACAGAAAGTGTTAGTAAGGAACAAAACAAATAGAGCAGTGGAGAGAGAGAACCCAAAATACGTGATGCCTGTTTGACAGTCGGAACAACCAACCACCTTCCTGTTTTAAGGTCTCACACCTAGGAGTTCAAATTCTGAGCTACAAGAAATGGTGTCTCAAAAATGCCACAGTAGAATTCGTTTTACTTCTGAATATTGAAACCACTTTTATGACTCAGCCAAATCAGCAGATCATCTCTTGTAGCTTCACAGAAACCATTAGAAAGGATTTTATTTACACATCTTAAGAATAAGCTTCTATTTCTAAACCATCTTTTAAAGCCTTATCTCAGAAAGCTTTTCCTTTAGCAATAAAGTTATCAGCACATGAGATAAGTTTCTCTAGCTCTGAGTGATGACACCTAAAAACTCACACCAGTGATTTCCAAAGTAAGATACTTCAGCAAAGCCACAGTCATCATACCTGACAGGCCTCAAGCTGAGGCTTCTCCTTCCAGATTGATTAGCTCTTATTTTGCCTTGGATAGATGGCTGTTAGAGGACTGAAATTCTAATTCTAATGAAGTGAAAACTTCATAAAGTTTGTGAAATTTAAGGAATCATATTAGGTGCTAATCGAGAAACTTTTTAAGGGTAGTTCTGTGACTAATCTCTGCAGCTGATGATGCCAAGTGATGGCCAATATTGCCACCAGATCCATGAATTCACTCTAATTCACATTTTAACCAGGCAGCCTTCTTCCTACTTCTACCTCTTCCACCATGTACTCACATTTGGTTTTCTTCCCCACATCCTCTTATCAACTTAACATCTTTCAGAAGGAAGCAATAAGAAAACCACTCCTACATCTCACAGAGCCGTTCAGGAAGCTTGCTTGCTGGTATCTCACACTCTTGTGGGCACTTTGGTATCTAATAAAGCCTTTTCCCAGGGTATCCTGCTCCTGCTCAACTACCTGTTTTCATTGCACTCGTAGTTTCACCAAGCCATCTACCCCATTTACCAAACTGGGTTGAAACTGGTCCATAGTAAAGTACTGGTGGGGCAAGAGGGAACAGACATGGACTCGGAGACAACGTTAATTATAATTGTGCTTCCTCTGGGGAGAAAAAGAGGCCAAAAGGAACAAAAAGCCTGATGGCAAGTTACTGACTGCTCAGAGTTCTCCATCAACACCTGTCAGTCTTGAAGGTCACAAAGCATCCCCTAAATATGACCACAATTACTTGGCTACTTAATGTCAAGGCTGGAGACACCCTTTGCTCCTGCCTCTTTCAGTCTGGGAGGTACCTCTACTTATTTCCACATCAAATGCAAGTGACTCAAATCCCACAGTCACTGTCAAGGTTTTCCCTATCATGACCCAGGATTTTCTTCTGTTTCAACCCAAAACAAAGACTAGGACAGATTCAGTCAAATGGATACATTGAGAAAAGCCTTTGGCTCCTTGGGAGGAGCCTGCCAGGGTACAGCCAGAAGGTTTACTTGGTCAGGATTTGATCGCAACTGAAGCACAATCAGTTTCATCTCTGTTTAAATTGTTCAGATGCTTAAGAGACCTCTTGCTTGGAAAAATATACCCAGAAACTTTGTTTGGTACTTCAATCTTGCTGTTTGTTTACACAGCACTTTCACTGCTTTTATTGAGCTTATTTTTCATTTTCTCAATGTGATATAGATATACTGATTTGAATTCTCTACTGCATTTCAAATCCCTCTGTTAAACACTAACATATCATCTGCCTGGTGCCAGCCTAAGCCAAAGGTGTTATTTGACTGCCAGAAACCAGAAAAAGCCAATACCACAAACAGAAGACCCAGAATCATTTTATCACAAAATTCACTGCTAACAGACCTGGGTCTTCCTCAGTTCAAATAAAATCAGTACAAAGATCAGGGTCCATGTCAGAAGGGTGGTAGTTCATTAAGGATCACATGGGATTCCTTATCTTCAAGAAGAGTATCATATACACCTATAAGAAAAAACAGGCTCAGTAGAACTATTTAGAAAATCACCAAGTTAGCAGGAATTGAACAAAGGTCCACGATGGCCAGCAGATGAGGCAGTGCCATCACTGAGGAATGAACCTCCTGATGCACCAGTTGAGAAACCCTGGCAATCCCAATCAGCTCCCACTTATCTCTTGCACTGGCTGCTACCAGCCATAGAAAATATGTGAACACTTTTCCAGAGAGCACAAGCTGTTTGATTTGCAGTTATGGATTTGAAGTTATTCTGGGTAAAACAGAAGGGATCCAGACCTCCAGTTCCCATTAAAATGTGTTCAAAGCATGATAAAATTTTCTCTAAAGATGGAGATTCTCCATGAACATTTAGGAATCACTGTGAGATCTTCAAGCCTCCCACCACCTGAGAAGATAGAAACCTCCCAAGGTCTTCTGTTGTGAGAAGCTCTCTGTCTCCCAGGAAGAGAAGTTCAAGAGGTGCTGATAACTCAAACATGGACTTGACCAGACATCAAATTCCAGGTAGTCTCCAGCACAGTGCTCCACCTAAGTGCAGACAAACCACTCCAGCTCCAGTGCTGCACCTCTCCTGTTAGATTTAATTTCTTTATGATGTACCAAGAAAACCATCTCAGTCAGCTGGAAGTCTAAACCCCACCAGGGACACTGATGTGCTCATGTGTCCCCAGTAACCTCCCTGCTAGTGTTCAACACCCAGACCACTTCCAAAGAAAATCATGAGTCATCTGTTAACCCCACCCTCACACTACCAGGCACATCAATTATTTGTTCAATCAGGGTCCCAAAGTCAAAGTAAAGTTAGGGGAAAAGCCTAAGGAACCATGTCTTAACTCTCGAAAGGCAAGGAGAAGGGCCTGTTTCTAATAATGTTGAGGTTTGCCAGAGTTGCCTTTTGCTTGTCTTACAATTTAAGTATTTACAGTGGAGCCATGATGTTCACTAGAGGGGATTTCTGGTTTTCATTTTTTGCAGATTTTGTGAATGCCTGCAGAAGTAACTTAACATGGTGTCCTTATCTCTTCCAAGCACACCCCTTAGTGTCTGCAGTTCTCACTCTGTTCAAATGAAGAGATGCAGGCCAGATTCTCAGCTGTAAATTATCATCACTTCAGCTAAACTGCAGGGTTACTGTTGCTTTATACAAGCAGAGGTGCAAGGCCCCTTAATCCACCTCCATCCACACACAGATACTGCTGTGGTTTTCTTCATGAGAGATTCATCATGCATGTAGGAACAGAGAAAACCCATTAAGACCAGGGATGAGAAATGCCATGGCTGGATTACATTTGAAGTATTTGGATTATATTTGAATTATTCCTTTTTCAGTTCAGACATCAGCTGCTTTACCAGTTAGATCATGTGCCCAAATGCAAAAGCAGCTTTTAGACAGTGAACACTTCTGAAAACTTTCCTTTGTGGAGGGTGAAGTCAGTGGCTGAAAGAGGAGGGAGAAGAGGTCAGAGGATGAGGTACTGCATTCACATCTCCATTTAGGGAGGAAAATGATATGTCTAAGGCTTAAATGCTCTTTACCTCAAGGGAGGAGAAAACAGACAACAGTGATCATCACAAAAACTAGAGCAAGATGAGCTCTGCACAAAGTCTTTGCAAATGAATCCAGTTATCTACAGGGTTCTCCCCATGACCAAGGGAGAGCAAAGCCCTGCATTTATGTTCTTCATCAGACCCACAAGTGCTTGTACCTGTGGTAAAGCTGGAGCAGCAACAAAACTCAGAACTTGTAGACCAAAGCTCAGCTCACAGCTGGGTCATTGCTAAATGAGATTAATTGGTTTTGCTCACCATGACAGGACTGAAGGATTGATACAGTCTGAGGAAAAAAAAAAAACCTATTTTGATTATTTATCCATTGTATCATACTAAAAAGAGCTGTCTCCAGGCAAAAATCAGACTTCAGTGTGCTTTATACAGCATAGATACTCTTTAGTAGACAAGCCCTGTCCTGGAGGCCTTTTTAATTAACAAGGCTAGTTCTGCTCTTTTCCAGGGCCAGTTTTCCACCCAAAATTTTGCGGCCAATGAAATGAGCATCTGCATAAAGCTATAGATTTCATTATTTCTGTTGGAATTGATAGATATGGGAGTGAACTTTTGAGGCTTTTGTGAGCCTCTTAAAGAGGCTAAAGGTATTCTGCATTTGAGGAGTGAAGGTAAGAAGTAGGGCCTGCCTTCCCAACTGAAAAAGGACCTATAGATGTATGTATATACAAATGTGTTCTATAAATATAGGCATGTGGAAGACTCCACACACAAGACCAGTTGGCATCAGCATGATAAAAATGAGCTGAGAGTCAGAGGAGTGTACAGACACACATTGTCCAACCCAAAGGGGTCCCAGACCCCTTACTAACTGCACACTCACTGGACTCTGCACTGAAATCCCCCATGGCCCAACTCTCCTGGCCCTGATCACAGAATGGTTGAGGTTGGAAGGGACCTCTGGAAGTCACCTTGCCCAATCCCATTGCTCAGGTAAGGTCACCTTGAGGTGACTCCAGGACAATGCCCAGGTGGCTTTTGACTGTCTCCAAGGACAGAGATTCCATTTCCTGATGCACACGAGTAGGTCAGGATGACTTCTGACACCTGCAACACTGGCCAAAGTTCAGATCCTGATTCCTACATGTTTCAGTTAACTGAGCTTGAAACTCAAATATGCCAAGACAAAATTCTACTTCATGCATAAAAACCAGAAGATAATATTTACTCTTAAAGACAGGGTATTTTCCTGAGAAAGAACACTATTTCCTGCAAACTTGAGAAGATGCAAATTCAAAATGTTCTAGCCTTTATGATTAAGTTCAAAACAATGCCACATACAGGCAAGACAGCAGCAGTTCTGTAAGGTTCTTTCAGCTGCGACAAATGATTAAATGCTTCTTTTTAGCTAGGAAAACATACATCTTTCTTCAATCTTTAAATAGAATTAATCTTGAAGGAAATGTACATTTAATCACAGGGAAACAGCATGAACTTCAAACAAATTATTTCACAAATCTAAAATATAAAGGCTTACAAAACCTCAAATTCCAGGACTTTACTCATCCCAGATATTCCCTTAAAGTGGAAATAAAATGAAAAAAGCATAAAGCTCTTAACATAACAAAGATACTTTTTTTTTTGATGTGGATGCTTTCCAGGCTTGAGGAAAAGTGTTGACAGAAGAGCACCTTAATTCCCTTTGCAACTGGCATGTTTGGGCTGTAATTTTTCCTTCAGAGAAGCCAGACATTTAATTCTTTAGGATGGCTAAATCAATGAACTAACAATTACTGTAAGAAGACTTATGCTAGCTGAGAATGGGATCCCTGGGCTCTTTGTTTTACAGCTCAGAATAAATTTTACAGTGTCATTCTTCCCATCATCACATTGCCTCAGGACAAATAGAAGTTGATTCTCTGAGAAACCCATTTCCATCTAATGACGACGGAAGCAACTAAATAAACCCTGACATTTAAACTTTAAAGAAACATTCAGAACCTTGGAATTGTGCTGTTTATGTTCTAGAAGTGACACTGAGGTCGTTCAGTGATTTTTCTTTAGAGGAAACAACCGCAGGAACAGAAGAAAGTCTCCATCCACTCTGAAGGAGGGAAATACAAACTGGAAAAGCTGCCAAGAGAGGAGATAACAAAACACTGGCATCTGGAGAGCTGTCTGCTCAGCGAGCACACATGTCATTTACAAATGTTGGCTCATAATTATAGCCCTGGAAGACCTGGGTGAATAACGCCACTTTCAAAACACTGTCTCTCCAACATATTTAGATAAGTACAAGACTCAGTGAAGGATGAGGATATCTAAGGGTATTGCCACAGAAAAGGGTGACCCACACCTCACACTGCCCTGGTACCCGTGAGACAAGGGGGAGGAAGGATACAGCTGGATATTAGGGCAAGCACTGAACTCCCAGCTCTTCAGCAAGCTTTCTGGAGGAGGGAGGGCAGGGGTGCTGGCAATGCAACACTGGGGTTTGCTCCCTGTCATGACACAGACAACACAGAATGGTACAACTAAGAATTTTCTGAAGTGACACCAGAAACAGGGGTTGAGCCACCCAGTTCATGTCACACAGGGTCCACTCAGTCACTAGCCTGTAATGGAGAGGTCAGACATGGCGTGGCTGCTGGCAGCTGAAAGCTTTACAGTTCCTTGCTCATCTCTTCTCTGGCTAAGCTCCATCTTCAGATTTTCCAGGCAAAATAAAAATCAAATTATGGAATTAATAAAACAAGGGTGAGCAACAGCTCCATTTTGGGAACATTTTGGCAATTCTGGAAGAAATATGTCACAACTTCCTCAGATGAAAACGTAAGGACAAAAAAATATTCTGGGAGAAATGGTTTATCCAGTCAGAAACCAAGATGGAAACGTGCCAAACAACATTTTCATGATGCCTCCCATACTGAGCCCAGTGGGGAAAAGGCAAGGTGATAACCCAGACCACAGAGAACATCCCAGGGCTTTAAAAGGGGACAGGGTTTCACTCCAAAAATCATGTTATTAATACTGAGGTGCACCTCCTAATATGACTGATGGAAATGAGAGTGAATTAAACTAAGTCCATAAATTCCTATTGCTTAGAAAAGGATGCTTTATAAAATAACATCCTTAGGAGAATAGAGCAGTATCTGTTTCAGTCCCAACAGCACTTCTTCAGTCAAAGACCCATCTCAAATAAAGTGAGAACTGCCCCTTCCAAGTTCTGCAGCACCAGGTTCTCCCACATTTTCATTTTTCAATTTTTTTAACACCCAGAAGCACAGTCAAGGTCTGCTCAGGGCTAAGCATGCTGCCAGAGCTGGGCATCACCAGTCTGCTGCAGAAAGGTGAGGAGAAACACAAAAACCTAGAACAAAGCAGAGCTCCTGTTCCTGTTTCTGATGAGCCTTTTCAGACACAGAAGGAGAGCCCACCTGAATGAAATACCATGAAGTTTTGGGGGGCTCTTTAGAGCATGGCTGAGCCACAGCACCCTGAACTCCCCAGTGCACCTCAGCCTTGATCTGAACTGCAGATTCTGGTCTAGGAAAATGGGACATGGACAAGGGTCACAGAGCTGTATGTAACCCCCTGAGACTTGAGCCCTGGCCACTGCCAGCAACAACTGCCGGAGTGGATTAAGGGAGTTAAGAGATTCCTGCTTGTTTGTTTGGCTGTGTGAGGAGTCCTTGGGGCACCACACACAGCTCTGCTCACCCCCTCCCTACAGGAATAAAACCACTGGGAAAGAAAGTGCTTCACAACACATCTCTGAGAGCCCTTCTCCTCTGATGGATTGTTCTGGCCAACAACATCTCCATGGCTCTTGGACCCATCTTCTAGAAAAGCTGAAGGCTGTATTGTCCATCTGGAATATCACTATTTTCCCCTCACTGCTCTTAGCACAGGCAAATATTGACTCACCTCAAGGAGAAAAAGGATTTTTAAATCCCCTTTATAAAGCTAACACCACTTAAACTTTATAGCACAGATTCAGGGTCTCTGCCTTCAAAAATGCCACAGATTTGCCCTGGTGTGACAATGCAAGTCCAAAGCACTGCTTTAGCCTTCTCACTGCACCATTCTGCTTCCCAAGTCCCTCTCAGACGTCCACCTACATTCATCCATGTCTGTACATCCATGCCTGCCTGCTGACCTGTGAGTGTGAAACACTTGCAGGTATTAAGAGTCATTGGGACTGGCCACAAAACTTCTTAGTGCATAGTGACTCTGGCACCCACAGCCCTTCACGTGGGCTTCACATTTATGTCACAAATTGGGTTGATGTTGTCACAGGGGAAGTGCTGTTGCAAGTGAACTGAGATTTCAGGTTGCTGGGGTTATACTGGTGAAATTTCTAATTGCATATGAAGTTTATCTTGCTTCACCTTTAAAATTCTCTCTAGAAAAATGCAGCCAAATACAACATACTGGCTGTTAACAGAATTCTTGCAGGGTCCAATGCACAGCAAGCTTCCAGAGACAAGATTGTTAATTATTACATTGATGTTTTGGTGACAGAGGTTACTTTAGAATAATAACAGGCCAAATCCACAGACAAAGTCAACATATATTTTTCAACTCAACCCTCTGACAACAAGCCCAATGAGACTGCCTGCTGGAAGCTGAGCAGGACTTGCAGCAGAGGATGTCACAGCCACTGTGAAAGGATCAGTGTCACATTGAACATGAACTGCACAGCACTGGGCTTCAGCTCTCCAACCCAGGATGTTCCCCCTGCCAGGCTACTCCCCTTTTACTGTAATCAGCATAATGTGACCTCAAGTGCTTGAGGAGGGATAGCTCGTGGCAGCTGTCTCTTCTGCTCTCAAGTCAAGGCCCTTCTCTCTGTTATACAGGAATTGACTCTGTGAGAGATTAGCTACAAAAGAAGAGAGGAATATGAATAATAACAGTAATCTGAAACACAGAACACTGAATTGTGTGCTCTTTGGTGTCTCCTTTGACATCTCCCTGTTCCCCCAGGCTGCTTTCAGACGTTGTGAGCTGTCAATGAAGTTTTACATGGGTAATGTAATAAAAATGCTCCTGTTTTTGACTTTTCAAGCCAGCTGGAAAAAAAAAACCTCCTCCCAGTTGTGAGCCACAGAAGCACACCCCCCTGCAAAGCCCCACCTCTCCATTTCTTGGCCCAGTAAGGGCAGTGGACTGTATGGAACAGCTGCACGTAGCTCACTGCCTTTTTCACTGGGAGGCAGGATCCCCGAGGCACGTCCCAGATACAGAAGCAACAGCACCTTGATGCAAGTCATGAACACCCAATCTGTGCACTCTTCTGCCTAAGGATGACACTCATTTGGTCTTTTATCTCCTTGCTCCTCAAGGAAGCACCCCTTTCCTCCAAACTCAAGGCACCATAAGAAGAGCCAGAAACACACATACACAGCCTTGGTATCCTCACCACATCAGACCTACCTATTGTGCAAAGCAATTATGTTGACAAAGCCTTAAAAATAGATCCCAAAGCACAAAGTCTAGAAGAAAAGGGCTGGAAGAGCCCAGCATGACTCTCCTCAGAATGTCTAGGTCATTGGGTACACCACCACAAAGAGCAGCAGTTTGGATGATTTGTCTGGACAGTTTATTTCCCTTACTTCTGCAAATAATATCAGCAAAAAATGTCATATAAGGAGGAAAACAGAAGAGCAGTGATGAAGAGCAGACAGGGAGGGGAGAAACATGTGAAGGTGTGTTCCCATACTAAATGAGAAGCAATTTTCTTTTTAGAACACGTTCAGTGGAAGAAAAGAACACCTCAGAACTCTGGGAGAAAATAATAGTGAAAAAGAAAGAAAGGAAGAAAGAAAGACAACAAAGCCCACTATGTTTTCAGGGAATTACTTGGCTGGACACCATCAGAACATGCTGTTCCAAGTACCTTAGAAGATCAGCAGGGCAAGTCCCTTTATAACTGGAAAATGTTTCCTTGCCTCCAAGAAAAAAAAGAATTTTGAGAAACATTTTTTTATTAGTGTATTTCGGGAAGAATTTCAACATTATAAAAGAAAAAAAAAAAAGCAAGCTTCAACTGAATATTTCTCCCACCAAATTCCATTGTCCCCCTCTTTTTGCCAAAAAGTGTTTGCTCATCAAAAGGACCAATTACTCAGGACAGCTAGGACTACTGACAACTTTAAATGATTACAGGATCATGTTAGGGTACCAGTAGCAATGACAATGCTTTTCTGTGATGATCCTCTACATGAGAACTTATGTTCCTAGTTGCTAGAACAAGGACTCCAGTTCCAATGGATGCCAGTTACTTTTTTGATCTCTATAGATCAGTACTTAATCGAAATACAGTGATAATGTCTTAAATAATTATTACCACTGTATTTAGATTGTCATCACTGTATTTAGATTATCATCACTGTTATCTTTGACAATATAAGAGGACAGGAAAGTGAGTTATAAAGTAGTAACTTTTACTTTCACTCATGCAAGAAAGTCTCTATTATTTTATAACATCATTATATAAGCCTCAAGGTATTTTATTTAAATAGCTGCATTAAAAAATACACTAAAATTGTATCAAGATCAGTTTGTTTCTCATTAATCTGCTCTGTGCTCTCTAACCAAAGCAGTAAATTTGTAGCTACCAATGTCTCAGAGAGACTATTTTCTTCTCAGCTCACCCCAATACTTCATAAGCTTCATCCTTATGTTAACTAGCTTGAACTTTGATAAAACTGTTACTGCTGTGGGAACAAGACAGACAATTCAGAGCAGGTTTTTTCTAACATTTCCAGCAGTAAAGTTTGTTGTCCACAATACTCATCACCATAAATTCCAGCTATTCTCACCCCATTAGAACCAATATTCCAGGCACTGAGACAATTCCCATGATTGCTCAATTTGCTGCTGAAAGGCATGAGAAGCAGCAAAAGGCAGATCTGGGCCATAAAATCCCATGCAACCTTTCAAAGCACTGGGCTACAGTGGAATGGAAAGAGTTGCTCATCCACTTGTGCTCACATTTTTTTCTCCCCTGAAACACTTCAGCAGGTCCCTTTTCTCTCCATAGCAGGACAGAAACCACCATTACACCTGCATGCATCCCGTGTCCAAGCCAACCAACCTACCCCTGATGTGCTCCCAGAAGGAAGGGAGCACACAGAGAAGCACATCAGCACACCCTTCCCAGCTTTTCACTGACTCTGCCTTGTGTGCACAACCTACCTGTACTTCAGCACACCAATATCCTTCTCATAGCCATAAACTGGAATTTTCTTCAGGTACAAATCAGTAGATTAAATTATTACCATCTAAACCAAATGCTAAAAATCTTAATCCACCCCATCCTTACTATTTCTGTAACATTTAGATTTCAGTGCCCCCTTCAAACTACAGGCAGATGGTTTAGTGTTTGTGCTTTTTCCAGGAGCAGAAAAAAACATCTAAGACAGCACTTCCTGCTGCTGTTTCTGTTTCATTTTGAGCACCCCACATTTACTCGGTCACTCCCATCACTTAAGTCCCATGAACAGAAGGCTTTACTGCCATGAACACTCAGTTGGTTTGAAAACCATTTCTGAAGCATGACTGGAGACAAGATCAGGCCCTTGCCACTGCCAGGGAACAAAACCAGTTGTATGAAACATTTTAAGAAATGATTGGTTAAGAGTTCTTGCCTTTGGTTAGGTGTTGCTGGGCTTTGAAAGCGCTGGAAACAGCAGTCTCAATATAGCAAAGACATGCCAAGGTGCTGCTAAGTGCTTTGTAATGTTCTGAATTTCAGTGGATTCACATGGATCTCTCAGGCACCAAATCATAGCTGACCATCCCTGTCTCATCTCTCCAAGGCAAAACCACGTGGCAACCACACCACTTGAACATTTCAATGGTTCATTTCCCACTGCTGGGGAAAATGATCCAAAATCAGCTGATTTCACCAAGTAACAAGAAAGCAGATTCTGAATGCAGCTGGTCCAGAATGAGAGCCATACTGTAAGGGTAAGGCTTCTTTTGATCTGGATTAGGAAGACCTGGCCCTCCCTCCACTTTTAGACACTCCCTTCTAGTAGCCCTGTTCCACAGGGCCTTTGCAAACCCTACTCTTCCAGTCTGTGGATCTCCAGGGCAGGAACAGTGGCAGCAGAGATGTACAGAAGCATGCTAACTCCACACTAAAGCTGCCCTCAACAAACAAAGCTCTTGAGGAAGGTTTTTTAGTCTCTCCAACAAAACCCCAAGGTTCAGAAGCCAAATGCCAGCACTGGTTTGGCCCTGAAAGGAACACACAGCATGATGGAGTCCTGCCTACACAAGGATCTCAAATGGGTGGCAGTTCACTGGAATATCCCTGATGTTCACTCCCACCTCACCCCTTTCCCCCAGCTCAAAATTAAACCTAACAACAATTCCACTTAATTGCAACTGCACCACCTTCTGCAGGACCCACTGCCAGCCCCAGCCAGCTGAATGTGCTGTTGCCAAGGCAACGGGTGTGAAGAGCATGCTTTAGTGTCAACACATGCATCCTTGGGAGCTGCCAACTCTGAGCTCCCGCAGCTGGGATGGATTTAACACCTTCCTCCCCAGGAGCAGCCCAGCCTCACTTCCAGTGCAGGGACAACAGCAGCCAGCCCTTGGCAAGCAGCTACTTCTCCCCTGCAGATGGACACCTGCCTCAGACTGCCAGATGGCTGCAGCCAAGCTCAGCCAGACCAGCACTGAGGCTGCGGTGGCACTTCCCAGACCCAAAGTTCAGCAGTGCTGACTTCATCTGCAGGAGGCTGTGGGGCACACAGCTCGTCGTGTGCAGCTAATGAGGAAAGAAAAGATCATTTACCATCATTTAAAAATCATTTACTTCTGGTGGTTTCCACACCTACCTGTTGTTGTGCCCTCACCCACGCCCTCTGTACTAACAGAAGGTTGCATCATATCTAGATGACTCGTGGTCTTCTCTCCACCTCTACAATTCTAACCTAGAAAACATGATTATTGTGCATAGACACCTTCCCATCAACCTCACTGATAGCCTTCCAGGGCAGACTGCTTCCCAGAGTTCAGCTCTTCATTTCTTTCCTATTTTCTGAGATGAAGGGTTTAAACTTAGGCCAGAGCCTACTTTGCCTATGACCTCTCAGACCTCTTTTGAGCCTGCAAGGCTTATGCTCTTCTATAAAAATTAAGGTGTGCTCCACCCCTTCCCTTTAGATATGCACACGTATGTTTAGCAAAGAAACATCTGCCTTCATCTTCTCACTAGCTGAGAACAAGCTGGAGCTCAAGTTCACAAGCTAAATCTGCTTTTAAAGTAAAACTACTCATAACAACAGTAAATAACCTCCTGGTACTGCACGTGTGTAATCACAGCTAATCACTGTGTACACAAGGGCCTGCTGAAATGATAAACAGTGTGATCCATGAAGTCCTGGGATCCTCTGGGAGCCTCATACAGCACCAGCAATGTCTCAAAGTCACCCACTGAAGGTTACAGTTGGGACCTCAGACTCACTTGGTCTGTCTGTGGAGGACAACATCCGTGGTGTTATCTAGGATGTGATTCCAACAGGGAAAAGCAGCTAGTTAACATCTATTTCGTGTTAGTTCAGCTGAGTTTTTCACAGTCCTTCTCTCCTACAGACACATTCCAGAGAAGCACAACAAATAGGCAAGATTGAGCCACACAAAGGATTCCTGAGCTCCCTCAAAGACCAGCAGAGGCTCACCACCACACTTTGAGACATCTCCTCACCTCTCAGGCTCAGGCACATTCCACACGTGCTGGTATCTCAAGTACAAACCTAAATGTCACAGCACACAGGGCTTGGCAACTTGTGTTCATCTGCACTTCAGCAAGAGTCAATAACCACCAACAACAGAGACACATGGACAATTCTGGGTGTAGACAGGGCAACAACCCCCAAAGCTTTGGCTGTTCCAGGATGTGTCAGCAGCCTTTGTAGAATAAGTGACATTTTCACAGAAGAACAATAATCAGATCCTGCAAAACTCGAGGGGCAGGAGGAGGGTGGGGAGGGACCTCTATGCTAAGTAAGCAAGAGCACTGACATTGCCCCTATTTTTAACTGGAAG
>NW_008583453.1:67246-73072 GCF_000691845.1 Merops nubicus | reverse complement strand
ATTATTATTATTATTATTATTATTTAGAGCATAACAAATTTTTGCTTTATTTGAAGCTAAAGAATGAATATTAAATTATGTATAATTACAGAGAGCTGTTAGAGGAACCAGAGTTTTTAAGGGAATCACATTTCAAAAGGCAGTGCAGAAGCCATCTAACCATACTGTGCCTTTTCTGCTTTGATGGTTTTGCCAGCAGCACCTTTTAAAGAGTCTGACATTTCAGAAAGAAGGTTAAACCAGCTTGAGTTATATAAGAATATTGATAAAGTAGTACATTCATAAATTCCACTGCAAATGTGACAGTTTCAAAGTGAATGACTCATTTCAAGAAGATAAAGACACTAATACTTCTGGATTTAACACTACCCCAAGCCTTGGAAAATATTAGGGATGCTTACATCTAAGTGAGAGGTAAACACTCTGTTAACATTAAGTAAAAAAAAAAACTCAAGCACAATTTTGATGATATTTTTATTTCATTTTGCTTTTCCACAATCATACTTAGTGTTAAAATATAGAGACAATTTGTTTCAAGAGTTTATACAAGACTTCACAGTGAGACTCAACACTCAAACATAAGAATCCAATGGCATTTCAGACATGTAAGGATTACCCATTTTGAGATTAACTGCTGATTCAGTGGATCACAAGGCTTTCTGTAGAGTCAGATCATACTAAAATCCTGTGAAAGAACCTCAGATACCATAGGATATATAAAACAATACTGCATGCATTTGTTTGCACAGGTGAATTGCCCCCCAGTAATTTAACCTGAAAAGATTATTATACCTGTATGGAATTACTTAATAGCTTTGCTCACAGTGGATACTGAAAAAGAAAGCAACAAATGTTCGTAGTGGGTGACCCTCTGTTGAGGGGTACTGATGCACCCATCTGCTGGTCTGATGAGGAGTCATGAGAGGTATGCTGCCTTCCAGGAGCTAAGGTCTGAGATGTTGACAAGAGGGTGTCACAACTTGTCAAGATCGGAGATGACTACCTATTGCTAGTCTTTCATGGGAGTATGAATGACACCTCAAGCCAGAACCTGGGCAGAATCAAGACAGAACCTGGTCGGAATCAAGACAGACCTAGACAGGTGGACTCTTTGCTGGGTTAAAGACTGGCTGCATGGCTGAGCTCAGAGAGTTGTGATGAATAGAGTTAAATCCAGTTGGTGACCGGTCACGAGTGGTGTCCCTCAGGGCTCAGTTTTGGGACCAGTCCTGTTTAATATCTTTATCAATGACCTGGATGAGGGGATCTGGCCAGGCTGGAGCAATGGGCTGAAGTCAGTTGTATGAGGTTTAACAAGGCCAAGTGCCGGCTCCTGCACTTTGGTTTCAACAACCCCAGGCAGCGTTCCAGGCTTGGGGAGGAGTGGCTGGAAAGCTGCCTGGTGGAAAAGGACCTGAGAGTGTTGGTGGATAGCTGACTGCACATGAGCCAGCAGTGTGCCCAGGTGGCCAAGGAGGCCAACGGCATCCTGGCCTGTATCAGAAATGGTGTGACTAGCAGGAGTAGGGAGGTGATCGTTCCCTTGGACTCAGCACTGGTGAGACCACACCTTGAGCACTGTGTCCAGTTTTGGGCACTACAGGATAAAAAGTAAATGGAGGTGCTGGAGTGGGTCCAGAGAAGGGCAATGAGGCTGGTGAGAGGGCAGGAAAACATGTCTTATGGGGACTGGCTGAGGGAACTGGGGTTGTTTAGTCTGGAGAAGAGAAGACTGAGAGACCTTATTGCTCTCTACAACTACATGTAAGGAGGTTTTAGTGAAGCTTCCTTGAATGATAAAGAAGTTTGAGAATGTTGGTTTTTTTTCCAAGAATGCTTTCCTGGAAGCACAAGAACAGTTCACTCCCTGTAAAGTGAAGAGTATTAAGTGGAGCAAAAGACCTCCGTGGCTTAACTGTAAGCTTCTGAGTCTTCTCAAAACCAAAAGAAAAGCATACTAGACAGGGGAAAACAGGCAAATGCCTGCTGAGAACTACAAGGGTATTGCCAGAGTGTACAGAGATGCAGTTAGAAAAGCAAAAGCTCAGCTAGAACTGAAATTGGCCAGAAATGTCAAAAACGACAAGAAAGGGTTCTTTCAGGTATGTCAACAACAAGCAGAAACAGAAGGAACATATTGGCTCACTGTTAGATGGGAGAGGTAAATTAGTCACTGACAATGCTGAAAAGGCAGAGGTTCTCAGCACTTTCTTCACCTCTGTCTCTATCAGCACTGTGGGCCCTAGGCCTTGGGTACAAAAGCCCAGGCTGATGCAAACACAGACCCACTGTCAATGAAGGAAGAGTTGGTATGCAAAATGTTAAACAAGTTTGACCCCTACAGATTGATGGCCCCAAATGTTATCCGCCTGATGGTATTAAGAGAGCTGGCTCTTGTCATTGCAAGGCTGTTCTACATAAACTTTAAGAAGTCATGGAGATCAAAAGATATCCCGATGACGTGGTTAGACTGTGACAGCTAATGTCAGCCCCATCTACGGGGCCCATAAGTCTATGGGCTTAAAGAAGGATTTAGGAAATTACAGGCCTATCAGTCTTGCTTCAGTCGCTGGGAAAGGTATGGAATGAATCTTCTGGGGGGCTATCACAAGTCAAATGAAGTACATCACTGGAAAAAGGCAGTACAGATTCACCAAAGGAAAAAGCCAGCACAGATTCACCAAGGGTAAACTGTGCTTGACAAACATGATAGCCGTCTATGACAATGTCACCTGCTCATTAGACATGACATGAGCATGGACATTGCCTGCCTGGATTTCTCCAAGGCTTTCAGCATGGTTCTACACAGCCTCCGCCTAGAGAAACTGGCACATTGTGGTCGAAACAAATCGTTCGTGCAGTTGGTGGGGAACTGGCTAACAGTCACACCCAGAGGGTGTGCAAGCAGCACTTCTTCAAACTGTCAAGCTGTCATATGCGGCGTCCTCCAGGGATCAATACTATTTAATATCTTCATAAGTGAGCTGGATGATGGGATTAAGCATACCTAGATGAATTGTGATGATGACAACCAACTGAATGGGGAAGTGGACATTTCAGAAGGGAAAGCCACCCTTCAGGAAGAACTGGGAGAGTGGACTAACAAGAACCTTATGAAGTTAAGCAAGGGGAAGTGTAAAGCCTTGTACCTTGGAAAACATAATCCATAAGAACAGCACAGACTGGGATCTACCTGGCTGGGGAACAGCTCTGTGGAAAGAGACCCAGAGGTTCTGACAGATAACGAGTTCAAGATGAGTGAAGTGTGCTGCTGGGGTAAAGAAAGCCAACAGGATGCTGGCTTATAGCAACAAAGGTATCATCATCAGAGATAAAGAAGTTGTCCTCTCTCTCCTACTCTACTCAGCATTTGTCAAGCCTCACCTGGAATAGTGTCCCTGATCCCTGCTATACAGAAAAGGTATCAGCAGGCTGGAGAGAGCCCAGAGAAGGTCCATAGAGAAGACCAAATGACTGGGAAGCCTGCTGTATGCAGAAAGGCTGTGAGAACTGGCTCTGGTCAGCCTTGAGAAAAGAAGGTTTCCCCTAAGGGAAACCTTATCACTGTGTTCTGTTGTTTAAAGTGTGGCTGAAAAAAAGATGACAGAGAGTCCCTCTTCACAAGGAGTCACATAGAAAGAGGACAGGTAATGGGTACAGGTTACTCCTGAGGAAACTAAAGAGGAAAGCTACGCACAGTGAGAATAATCAGCCATTGGAATTATTTGTCCAGAGAAATGGTGGAATCCTCAACATTGATCAGATTTAGCTGGATAAGTTGCTGGACCACCTTATCTAGACCATTGTTTTGCCAAGAAAAGTTGGACCAGATGATCCTTGAGGTTTCTTCCAAACTGATATATTCTATGACTCTTTTACTCAAATACAGAAGTCCATCTCTTTTAGCCTCTTATTTAACCTTTGGAAATGCAAGTAATCAATGCCTAATCTCAGGATACTGCCAGGTAATTTGAAGTATCTGCTTGTGCTGTCGTTAGAATATGTAGAACACATTTTTCTCAGACTGTTATCACTAGTTTATGTTTTATTGGAATATAAGCTGTAGATTCTCTATGTCTACATGCTGACTAAAAACCATGATTGCTGACTGCAGTCAAAAGAAACAAGGGTTAGAAAATTAAATTTGGTATCAAGCTTTAGATATCTTCAGTTTTTCAGTCAGTATCCAGCTAAACTAGGAGCAGAAACAGATGTTATTCAAATTGGTTTTACAGAGATCTTTTGAAATTTTAGCTGGGAAGCAAATGAAACTTACTGTGGGATATGGCATTATATTTTTATGGAAAAGGAAAGACGGTCAACAAGCCTTGAGCAACAAATATTGCATGCTAACAAGATCTCTTACAAGACATACCAACTTTAAACCCTCAGGGTTAAGAAAATGACTAGTTCTAACACTGAAACTTAAATTTTTATACTGCTCTGAAAATACAATAGCCTATACTTTTTTAAAAACAAACAACAACAAAAATGGATAAAGCACATTTCTTTTAAAATAGCAAAACATATATATGCACTCTCTGGAAACACAGACCTTAAGAAGTTTTATGTAGTCCAGCGGCACGAGTAATGAGCTGCATTTTCAACCACTTCCTTCCTGATACCAATACTGATTCATTTGTTCTACTCATGCATGACACCTGACTAAAAAAATCATATAGACATTTACTGTAGGCAGTCATATACTGTTGCTGTAATGGAGAAAGTTCAGTTTTAAACTTATTTTCCATTCCAGTACAAATCCTTCCCAAGAGACACAACTTGAGGAATAGTATGATGGTAGTTAAGTCAATACCAGCTTGACTCCCCTGCTCTTGCCATCTGTTTATCATAGACCTCTCAGCAGCTGTTTTTCACTCTTCTATTGACTAAAGGATATTAATATTGCTTGACAACTGCCTGATGTATGAAATAAATGGTTGTCTCATTTTTTGCCTAACAGCTGTTGATTCATCCATGCTAACATATTTATGGAACATCCATCATATACTTCAAAGTTGGACAGCTTGCATGGTACTTTTGGTGCGAGAATATTGGACAGTGAAGAAAGACAGACAGTAGAAGCTAATGACACAGCTATACCAACAACACTTAAAACTCTAGTAACATACACATCAATCACCTTTCAGAGATGATTTTTCTCTGACTAAAGGACCCTGCAGGTGACTGGGTAAAACCTATTGGCAAAATACAGCTTTAATAAGAATCAGCTTTCTGGGTTATTTTATATCATTATTTGTGGATGTGTTTGCTCATTTAAAAATTTCTGGTAATGGAGAAAGACTCTTGCTTATAAATGTTCCTACGATGAAGACCAAGCTCACTACTAAACCAGGTGTACCACACTGGGAGTGCAGAAAGTAAAAAAGCCACATTTGTGGGGAGAAGCAGACAGGACAGGTGACCCTAAACTGAGTCATAAGGGATTCCATTCCATGTATGTCATGGTAAGTATAAAGCTGAGGGATCAAAAGAATCAAGTTTTCTTCTTCCATGGCTGGTGTCTGAGGAGGGCTCTGTTCTTTCTGCCTTCAGTCCCAATCCATGTGTTCCTGAATCCAATTCCAGAATCCAACTCCTGAATCCAGTTCCCACATGCCATTGAGTCCAGCCTGGGACTTCCTCAATTTATGCTTCACAGTATCAGCTGTGATGGTGACATAGTTGCCATCAGGGGGATTTGGGCTTGATATTTGGTTTGGATATATTTCATTTTTATAAGTATTATTTTCATTAGAGCTGTTTCAGTTTTGTTTTCCAATCCATAAGCTTCCCTTCCTCATTCCCTTTCTCTTCCCTTTATGG
>NW_008583453.1:54395-67235 GCF_000691845.1 Merops nubicus | reverse complement strand
AAGAGGTTAATAGCGAGCATTTATCATTTCTGCACTGTCCAACTCAACTTCTAAACCTTGACAACACTGAAAAAAGAACTTAAACATCTGGTTAGAGCTCACACAGACGTCTTATTTTCCACCATACATCTTTCCAACCCCTATGAAACACCTCCAATTTTTTAAAATTTGAACATGGATATAAAAAACCTGTTCTGGCCTTTGTATCCTTTCATCGCTGAACACAGTAGATTGAATTCAATCAATGACTTCATTCTCCTGCATATTTTTCTCTTCCAGGGTTTGGGGTTTAACTGGAGAGGAAGTCCTCCTTCTATAGATTCATTTTTCTCTTCTGTAGATTTATTTTTCCTTTGGTCACTTTTCAAGGATTCCTTTAGCTCCATTTCAAGGCTCAGAAGTTCCACATCAATCAAGGAAAGGCAGCTCTTAACATAGACCATTCCATTGTTATCACTTAATGGGAGAAATTAAAAAAAGAAAAATGCATACCTTTCACATTTAGATTTAAATGTTTCATTTAAAAATAACTTTGTAGTAATTAAGAAAAAAACTGTACTACAAAAATAGAAAACTATTAGTTCTTTTGCTTCTGACCTACAACTTTATGATACTTTTAGACTGATCAGTTGTGGTGGGTTGCCAGAGAGGGAACGAGAGAATAAGATGAAAAAGGACTAGTGAGTCAAGATAAAGGCAGTTTAATTAAAAGAAGCAAAGACCACATGCAGAAGCAAAGGAAAATAAAAGATTTATTCTCTACTTCCTACCAGCAGGCAATGTCCTGCCACTTCCTGGGAAGCAAGGCTTCAGTACATGTAGTGGTTTCTCCAGCAGACAGCAAATTGTAGTAACAAATATTACCCTCCCCCAACCTCCTTTCTCTTACCTTTTATTGCTAAGCAGATGATATAGAATATTGCTTTGGTCAGCTTGGGTCATCTGTCCCGGTTATTTCCTCTCCCAAGGTCTTGTGTACCACCAGTCTACTGGCCTTTGGGGCTGAGTTGGGGGCATGTTGGAGCAACAGCCTTGATGCTTCATGAGCACTGCTCCACAACAGCCAAAAAACTGTTGTGTTGTCAACATCTTTCTGGCTGCCAATACAAAGCACAACACTATGAGATCTGCTTTGGGCAAAATGAGCTCCATGCCAGCCAGACCCAATACATCAACGAAATGTAACTTAGATTCACAGCAAATAATTCTCTTTGTCCCCCTTGTCCTTTCATCCTGCCTTATCTCTCATTGTACCTTTGTACTCACAATGAAAACTTCTATCTGAATTATGTGGAAGGTTCAGTGGATTTATATAAGATAAATGACAAATATTACATTCTTCATATCAAGTTCAATAACATTTCACAGCAATCATAAATCTTTTATTTTAAATTATGTCTCAGCTCCCGTGTGTTTTTTAATTCTCTTTGCTGCTCATGCTTTAAAAATGTAAGAAATGTTGAAACACAAAGACAACATGGTAGCTTCCTCCCCCTACTTCCAAAATACTGCATTATACAGTAGAAATTATCTCTTCTTCTCACTTTAATTTTTTTTTAAAAAAATAAAATCCATGGGAAATAATCTAAATAACTTCAAGGAAATACATTTTAACACTAATTTTTAACATTAACTAAATACTCTCAAGTTGTTTTACAATAGATACAGAGACTCTATGTTTCAAGAATTAACTACACCACATAAATTAAACCAAACTACATTAAATGAAAGTATTTTAAAACCTTATGAATATTACTCCAGGTTTAAGCAGCATTTCTTATTGTCAAAGATCCCAAAATTCAGAGTAAGGTTTTAGACACTTATGTGACAGTATATAGACACATTTACATTCATCTAAATTTTGAAATGGCAAAAATGAAATCTCATTTCAAGTTCCAGGAAGGAACAGGTCAAATCAGATTGGACAATTACTACTGTGAAATTTCAAAGCAGCTTGGTAGGAGTCAAAAAAAAAAATACCCAAAGGTAAATTATCAGACTTTTGTTGATTGCAAACAGGTTTTGAGATTATTTCTGAAACACTGTCAATATAATACAACTTTCAGTATAATAGCTGACAAATATGTCTGCAGATATAAGGTTCCAAACTTTCAGTTTTAACTTTCTACCAGATCCTAAACTCATACTGTGTTATAAAACTTGCTTCTAGAGCTAAACCTTTTAGTTTCCAAAATAGCATAGAATATCATTAAAGCCCTATTCAAATTTTATTTTCTGAGGAAATAAACTATGTTGGATATCTAACTTTTGTACAGTGTTTTTCACAGAAAATTCACAGTGGTCACAGTTTTGACCCTTGAGGTATCACTGCAATCATTACTTAGAAATTGGGGATAGTGGTCGCATATAAAATATTCCATGTTGTTTGAGATGAAACAAGTTCAAGCTTCTGCTTCTGCAGCATTGCTTTCTCCAGCACCGTGGTGCATACTTTGTTGACAGTATTTTCCCTGTGTATGTAGTCATGCTATATAAAAATATTTCCTTTCATTGAACAACACAAACCACAAAAATTCTGGGAACGGATCTGTAAAAACTGTTAAACTTTCACCTCAAAAGTCAGAAGTTATTTGACAGCTGTTATTTCTAATGTCAATAACACACTGAGTGAACATAAGTCACATATTTAAGCTTCACGTTACATCGGAACACTATGAATAAAAAAAGATATAAAAAAAATACAAGTGACCTTAATAAGAAAAAAAGGTGGTGATATAGTTGTAACACTGATTAAACAGACAGAAGAAGCACAGCCTTAGGCATTGCTTGAACATTATCCTTATATCTTTTTTTCTAACTTCAAGTATAGCCTATTCTGGCTTATGTCACCAGCTTGTCAGATCTTTCAAAATAAGTTGATTTTACAATAAGATGCATTTTATATGCATCTGTAAGAAAATTTCTAAGAAGACATAAGCATATAAACAAAAAAAAAGGAGAATTAATTTTTTGAAAATGTGCTTTTTGATGGAGCATTCCTGTATTATTACAGCTCCATCTTGGAAATCCTGGTTTGATGGAACACTAAAAATCAAAACTCTTCTCGGCTTAGATTTATTAAAGCTCTCACCATTCACACTACAGAAAGTATGAGAATGAAAGTCCTTTTATATTTTCTAAATACATTAATCTCTTTAATTTTCCCTTCCTGTTTTACTTAGCTGAATACAGTTGTGTAGTATTATCACTTTTAAAAAGCTTGGGTTTATGAAGTTGGATAAATCTACCCATGAAGTTTATAAAGTTCTTTTGTACTTGAAGTAATTTTTACCTTTGGTTTTATTTATTACACAAAGGAATAGAGAAGTGTAACCTAGTTATGATACTGTTTGGGAGAGCAGCTCTGTGGTACCTGTGAACTGTGATCAACTGACTACTTAGCAAGGATTAAAGTAAGAAGAGTTCTTTTTTTTTTTTTTTCCCCTCCTGAATGAATCATTAGAGCACTGCTTTTAAAACAATTGTCTTATTTTATTATCCTGTTACACTAATAGCAGTCTAGTGTTAACTTCAATTATTTCAGAGTCATAATGCTGGAATACAGCCCTGACTAATAAGCTCAAATTTGTTGTATTTCAGAATGTATTTACTCACAAGGTTTTCAATCATAGCTATACTTTGTTGAGTTTGTAAGCCATGGCTCCTTTCTGTAAGCTTTTGTGTATTTCACAGTAAAGCATTCTCCACCTGAGATACCTCAGATGGCCTGACAAACTTGTGTCAACATCAGAAAAGGAAACAAAGCAAAAAAGACTATAAAATCTGAGTTGTCCTGAGAGGGCTGTCATTTCTATACCTACTTGAGATACCGTTAGTGTTTCTTAAACTGTAGTGTAAACTTTAGACACAATAAAATTGGACACTTTAGGAACATGTAACATAAACAGCTGAAAATAAGTTAGATAGCTTTTGGATTTTGTTTAATATGTCAAAATTTAGGAAAAATGTTCAGCTATACTAGGCGGGTCAAATGAACATGAGATATAAAGGAGATGACATCTATGAGCTGAAGACAATGTAGTATATGTTTCCATTTTCTCATTCTTAAATGTATTCTGTACACCTTGAGCACAAGGCATGTTTTTGATCTCTTGGATTGTATTTAAGGAGAAGGGGAAGAGGAAGGGAGAAGGAAAGGGAAAGGGAAAGGGAAAGGGAAAGGGAAAGGGAAAGGGAAAGGGAAAGGGAAAGGGAAAGGGAAAAGGAAAGGGAAAGGGAAAACTTAACTGTGTTCTTATGGAGCATCAGATGAATGCCCATCCCTCTCAGAAAACTTGACTAAAAGGTTTCTAGGCCTTGTAAGAGCATGCTGGATATAGTGTGTCATTCAGAATTCCAACTGTCAAAGGTCTCTATAAAATGTAATACAAAAAAAAAAAAAATTCCCCAAACCTCCATAATTTGGGAAGCTATCCATAAAACCTGGTTCTAGAATGAACACATATAACAAATATATATTCTAGATCTACATATGTGAAAAACATTCTAAAGGCAAGAGACTATTGTCCTCCTCTTTGCTATAGTTTATGAATATGGAGTACTGAGGCTACAAATTTCAATAATTAGAGCGTGGATTGAACACTGGTATACCATCAGCTGCTAAACAAGAGTCCAATGGCAGACCAGAGATAAACTAGTGAAATTGTTGAGTTTGTTACTACCTAGTAATCATTGAATTACCTGAGATTATCAGGCAGAACCCCATCACATAATTAAGCAAATAATCACTGAGTTATGAAATAATACCTCACATTTATCCATCTAAAACCTTTTAATGGACCAAACTTCACCCTTTTGTCCAACAGAAAATAAAAATAATAGCCAAAAACGTTAGTGATCAAGACTCAAGCACCTTTCATTAACTATATTTTAAAAGAATATAAATTTTTGCAAAGCTTTTAGACAACTCACATCTATAACACACACTTCATACATGAGTTTGTCTTTTGAGTTTCATTACTAACACAGCCATTTAGATATCCCTTAGAAAAATGAATTCTTACAGGCAATATTGGTCCTGCTTATCTAGGAAACTTTTCTATTTTCTTTAGAAAGCCAGACTTTTGTGGTAGGATGTGTGGAAAGTGGTTCAAGAAACCCAAGTGTAGCAGCAGTTTTGGAGGAAGGAAAGAAGGTTGGGCTACCACCTGCATGGTGTACAACAAATACACAATGTCAAAAATACAAAAGTAATGTAAGCTTGGAACTGACAGAGAAAAGATGGTTTATTTTCTTTACTGCACCTCTTCTCTCTTTTCTTTTAAAATTCTGCAGTCTCTCCAGAACGAAACTGTAAACCAGTTCACAACACTGTCTTCCTGCCTTTGAGAATTACAGTAAGAAGCAAGGGAGAATATTTGCAATATAAACCACAGTCCACTCAGAGATGAACTGCTATAGTTCTTGCTCTCAGTCTTTTCATGAAGTTTGTGTCTTTCCACTACTTTGCATCATAAAGTTGCCTAAACAATTTTTCTGGAAAAGTATATAGGAAAACACTTAATGACAGCAAAGCTGAATTTTATCCGTTTTGTCAAGGGGGCACTAACACTTTGGTTATAAAAGCTGCATTCCTTATAAAAAATATCTAAGCCGACAAACACATACTTTAGCTTTCTCTTTTACATCAAAGAATTTTAACAAGTTTTAACAACAAATTCTCAGCTAGCTTTCCTCTTCCATTTTATTTTGCCATACTTCCATAAGCACAGCACCACTGTAACATGTCTCCTACAGAACACTAATTGCTTCCAAGTGACTCTTTTTTTTCTCTGCATTTTCTGTTTCAAAACACAGAAAATTAAATACCTGGAACTGCATGTTCAGACTCACTGTGGTGGTTTAGCCCCAGGCGGGAGCTGGGCACCACGTGGCCTCTCGGAGGGCGAAATGGGAGAAAAATACAAACCCCCGTGGGCTGACATAAGGAGAATTTCATAAAGCAATGCAGAAGGAACAGCAAACAACAGCAGTAAGACTATATACAACAATATATAACAAAGGGTACAAGGACAGAGGTCACCACACGGGTTCCGTACGGCAACTGCGGCTCCCGCCTGGCTACGGGGAAACAGCCCTCGCCCAGCCCAGCCAGGACATTCAGTAATTTACAGTGTTTTGTTTTTTTGTTTTTTTTTTTTCTAATTTTCATCTGTATAACTAAAAGTGGAAGCGAAAACAGGGTGTCACTAAGGGAGATTTCAGTTTGGTTTTTTTTTTTTATAAATATCTAAAATCAGGATCTAATATAGGTTTGTTTGCAGAATTGGATTGCTGGTGGCTGATTAAACATAAGACAACATCAAGATTCAAATGCTCTGATTAAGGTGTTATTTCCAGGGATTCTTTGAGATAAAAACAAAATCTTTAAACTTGGTATTTACAGTTATCACTTTAAATTTATACTTCCTCAGAGCAGGAATTTTAGCAGTCTGTGAGAAGGAAAACATTTGACAGCTCTTTTGGAGGTGGCTGGAAGGATTCTCATAGTGATAGGTAGAGTTTGTAGATAGTAGGCATCATCTAATATTTGTGTTATCAATAGTAGCCCTCTATTGTGCTTTTTCCTTAAGAAACTATGTTAGTAGAATACATAACTCTTGATTAAATATCCCTCCAGTTCCTCAACCTTTCATTCTCTGAATTGGTCTCTCCCTCCATAAGCAATTATACACCTACCACTTCTCTAGACTGTCAAAGATGAGTACCGTTAACCTAATCCCAAATAGGCAGTATCAGTGTAGAAACTCTTCAAGGTAACTTGATGTGATTAGATGAGGTACTGAGTTTGGGATGACAGCTGCTTATAGATCTCAGACCCATTGACGCAAAATTCTTTAGGGCCCTAATATCACACATGTCCAGAGAAACTCAAAAATACACAAACTCTTCTAAGCATAGCAACTGAATCTCCACTTCAATAAAAAGACACTACTGAGCAAATGTTCAAATAATTGCCACACTTGAAATATAGTACACCCAGATGCAGATTCATTTTCAGGGATTTAGTGAAGCAAGTGCTTTTTTATAGCTAGCATCTCCCTTCAATATCCCTTGCTGAATCTCTGCATCACAGGACTTTGCCTGAATCTGTTCCAGTGGTAAATCACTCTTAAGTAGTCTGAGTGCCCATAATGTTGAAGTGCAAAATGTTCTAATCAAGCCATGGAAGTTTTCAGGTAGGAATATCTGAAAACAAAAGTCTGATTTTCTCCCTCCTCTTAAAGCCTAAAATTGATACTCTTCTAAGCCCAGTTAGGGGCCCTCCTTAACATCATTTGTCAAATAATTTTGCTTCAACAGTGGTCTATGGAGGAAATACAGGTAACAGAGGCACAAAGACATTATTTACCACAAGAATTTAAACAGATCTGGAAATAATGATCAGCAGAAATGAAATATAAAAAAAAAAATTAGTAGTTGTATAGCATCATGACTGAATGTTACTTACAAGCCACTTAAATTTTGCTAACATCAGCCAGGCAGTTCCATGACTTGGCTAATCTTTTTCAAATAATTATAGATCATTCAGATAGATCTACTAAACCTATCATATCCAGCACCTTCCTCAATGCTGTTCTTTACATAATTTCTGCTGAATCTTTAATAATCTGTTACCCACGCTACAAAATTTATATTACTTCAGTATCAAACTACATTTGATACTGAATCTTTTTATAGTTTTCAGTTTCTTGAAATCATGCCTTAAGTGTCTAATGCTGATGTTTGTACCTTGAAAGTATAAAATAGATCAACTACTTAGAGTGAAGACCTAAAGAAGCTCCTTTACAGTTTCTGACTAAATGTACCTATTTCCAGTTCTCCTTATAATACAACCTAATTCTGGGTGAAGTCAGAGCTTTACAGAGCTTTTCACTCATGCCTATATCATTCTAAATTTAATTCTATGTTTTATATAAAGAAAGTTTGAAATCTCAACCAGGATATTACATACATTGCATACTCTCTCAGTTCATTTGTATGTTGTCTATTTTTAAATAGTTCCTTTAAAAAGAACTCAAAAGACATTCCTGCCACATAATCACACCATTATTATTGTGTCACCTCAATAGTGGTTTTGCACATAGAAAACACAAAAAAAATCTGTAAACAGAAATATTTGAAATATCATGCTTTCTTACTAAGCCAGCTAAGGAAATATTTATTTCGTACTGTAAATTCCAGATTAAAAAAAAATTTGAGAAAAACATGCTAATGTCATTTAAGAAAAGCTGTTCTGTTACTTTGTTCTTTATTGAGGTTGTTGCTAACTTTGGAATTTCTGAAACCTACACTTACTGAACATCTGGAAAGTCAATGAAATAACACCACAGAAATCAATGGAAAGGCTCTAGTGGTTTTTGAATCAGTCCTTATGTAGTCCTAGAAATATAAAGAAAATTATAGGATGCTTTACTATACAGTAGAATTCCTCAATATTTTGTATAAAATGAAATGTGCCTTCTTATTTTATAGCATTTTAACTGCAAGTTCAACTTGCAACTTGCATCTTAAAACCTCAAATACACTTCCCATGTGTATTAAGCAAATTACACCATATCTAGCAAAAGAGCATTACTATATGTTACAGTGGAACAAGTTTGAGGATCTGTGTTTTATGAGGTTAAAGATTTTGACTATTTTAACTTGTAAAAAAATTCTCTCTGGTAAAGATAAAAGGCACTTTCCAGGAAGTGTGTATTTCAGCAGATGCACAGTAATTTCATGAGGCATATTTTAATACTCAGTAGTGATTGCTATAAAAATAAATGCTAAAGCTGCTGTAGAAATAATTTCTAGGCTCTAGGGCCCAGGAATTGCAATGTAATTTCAGAAGCAAGCTTCAAGAGCTTCTCAAAGAAGGGTCTAAGAAATATTAGAAGGGTTAATTTATATTATTTCCATCAGAGCAATTGTACTTTCTATATGTAAATACAATCAAGTTACTATTTATACTCTATCTGTTGAATTCTTTTGTTTCCAGAATTACCTGGATTCTGAATTTGAAGAATATACATACTATGCATTCCAGTTCCAGAGGACCCAGGAATTCTCAGCATATTTTATTGAATTACTGTTTTCAGAAAAACTAGGCACTTCACAGTTAGTGGTAAACTAAGGAAAATTCTCAATCTTACTGCAAAAGTTTAGGACAGAAAAGGAAAAATAAACTCAATAGGCTCAATAAAAGGATTCCTGTGATTTAATTTCACATTGTTGCAGATGTCTTCTTCCCAATTTTTGTTGGTCCACTCTGTTTCAAAGTCTATCAAACAGATAGACAGAACCAACCATTAAGTTGTCCTAGGACAACTTTTTCTTGCAATACACAAATATATATGCACACAGTCGCCCACAGAGCAGCTTAAACAATGTGTGCTTGTATTGTTTGCATATATGACCCTCATTTTGTAATAAAAACAATGAAAATGTTATTGACCAAACTTTATTTCTCTTCATCTAGAAAACCTGCCCCTTACATGTCAACCTGCAATATTTTGATGTAAATTTTTATCATATCTTCATGTGTACAATGACATTGGAATCAAGTTTCCATTCAAATTGTCTAATTTCAATCCCTTATTTTTATAACTTTGCTTTCATTTATCTGCAGTAAGCTCTTGATTTTCTTTGACAGTACCCACCATTATGCAGATTACAAAATATTTCAGAAATTACTCCTAAACTATCTTACCTTATGAACTCTTTATTTGTTGACTTATCTCTCCATAAACTATTGGTACACCTGTGCTGCTGCCCAAATTGTGATAGCAGCACGGGTAGATATACAGCAGTAATCTGTCTGACTACTCACAGAAGTAGAACTGCAGTTGCAAGGACACCTGCTATTGAACGCATAACCAGTGATTTCATTCCTATCATTAAACAAACTAATGAGGTTAGAGCTGGCTCATGTGTGGATACATGTGCTGCAACCAAACTTCTGGATTTCATTGCAGAAGTAACCTGAGGAACTGCCATTGACTAAAAAGAAATCCAATACAGGAGAGAAACAAGCACAAAGAGAATAATTAGAGGAGGAAAAAGCTACATTAGAAAATTAAGATTTTGCCCAGTCAATCCTTGGACACCGAGGAAAAACAAATGGAGCTGATTAAAACCAACCCCCAAACTCACTGAAGTTCACTGATCATAAGATTATCAAAGGATGGACATTGAAAAGACATGGACATGGAAAGAAGAAGCAAACCTGAGGATTTTAATCCAGTCTAACTGATTGCATTAATAAAGTTTCATTTCACATTTTGTTTTCCTTTAAAACTAGTTTGTGTGTTCTTAACAGGCTTTTCTTGCTGGTTATCATAGAACCAATCTTTAAGTCCCTTCTCATGTACAAATCTACAGACTATCTGAACTTAATATATTAGTTTGCCATGGTAGAGAAGAGGGGGAAGTAGTTTGTGCCAGGAAAAGCATTATCAATAGGAATTTTACCTCACATCAAAATATCTGTTTGATTATCTTGATTGACTTCCTTGTATTAAGGTTGGACATGAGAAATACAGTAGCAGGGCAGTTTTTTCATGTATGTCCTAAAACTTCCAGACCTACATATGCAGAGTGGTGTAAGTGTATAAAATAATGTAACCACAAATATGCAAACAGGTGCCAGTATTACAAACTTTCTCTGTTTGCTTATCACTCTGAGACATTTTATTCTTTGGAAAGCCAAGGAAATTTATTTTTTTTTTAAAAAAAAGCAACCAAATATTTTCTCTGTAAGATCTAACAGTTCTGTTCAGATAATTCACAGCAAACATCAGGTTATTTTATTTTCTATAATGAAAATAATCTAAATTTTAGTCAGTATTAAATTTTTATCCTTCTATGCATTTAATAGAATCAGAACAAATCATTAAGTGTCGACAGATCTCCACATTGCTCTTTTTTTCTTGTGAATTTCAACACATTACAGTGGGAATTCCATTTATACGTGGAAAATGTAAACATTTTTATCATAATATAAATTAATTTCATAAAGTTTGTAGAAATGGGAAGAGTGACCTCTAGAGATCATCTTTATTGAACTAAATCAGAATCAAGTTAGCTGTACATCTACCATGTTAGCAGAGTAATATCTCTTATTTTCTCCCACATATTGCAGTTCTTTCCCCCCATTATTTTCTTGATTGTATCCACAGGTTTTAGGAACCCTGCCCCAAACTTAGCACATTTCACCTGAGGTGCAGGAATCCTTTCCTGTGCAAATACTTTGCTGCTGCTACACAAAAAAAAAAAAAAAAAAAAGTTTGGGATGGTTTCCTGAGGTGGCACTCAGCAATGATACAAATCGCCATCCTCACAATAGCTTTGCACAGAAAAAGGAACTTGGAAATGATGAGATAATTTGTCAAGGTCACAAAAGTTAAGTATACATAATGGTTTTAGACTCAGCTGTTGTATCTCATACTTCAAGGTCCCTCACAGTCAGTTTTTTGTGGCACTGAGATAAAGTGCTGATGTCCTAATTGTGTTCTCTATGGCCATTGCAAAACCTTGATTCATAGGAAATAAAGCTGACAGCCTTCAGTGTGATTAATACAGTTAGAATTTGGATGCTCCATTGATTCAAAATGCAGTTCCTTCTTCCTTTCAGACACTAGTTTACTCAACATAGAAAACACAAACTTTTCCTATTAAGAATGATGGTCTTTGTTAACTTTCTGAGTATTCAGACACCAATAGTACTTCCATTTTGTATTAGAATACTAAGTAATAGTCTGTATTATGAAAGGAAACAAACCAAGTTATTGTCCTGGTTCCCCTCTAGCCTTTATAGTTAGAATATTCAGAATTTTTTTTTAAAATTTATCTTCACATAAGGTGAAATCCATTCTTGCAGGAAAGCTTATTCAAGGGCATTTATTTGCATTCACAAATTTATGGCATTCTGCAGTATTCCTAGAAGTAGGCAGTATGAGATATTCAAAGATTCATATAAAATGAGTCCGTCCAGTGAGCTGTCCAGCTGACTGTATGTATGTATTTATTTATTTATTCATGTATTCAGTGTCCTTTCTGGTAATGCTGCTTTAAATAAATAAACATAGCAAATGTACTTCAAGTAACAGTAAAAGCTAGCCTGGATCAACTGAGATCAGCAAAAGGAATTTATTTTCATGCCTTTTTTACAACATTGAGTTATTTTCTCTTTTTTCTCTGTGAAATACCCTTGTATAAGGAAAAATGTGCCTTTTGTTTTCATCACCACTATGCCCATGAGCTAGCCATTCTTTCAGAACAGGGATATCAGAAAGTGAAACAAGAGATATTCCATGCACTATGTAACCAGTCAGACAAAAATCCATCCAAAACCTGCTGAAATAAGCAACAATTTAAATCAGATTATTGTTCTCTCTCTGGCCTCAGGAAGGTCAAAAATTGCTTCTCTAACAGAGCCTAGTATAGCAAATATGTCATCAAATGATGAATTTCTCACAGAAAGTTTGTCCTGGCGAATGGTTTCTTTGGCTGCATAGGCTGGAGTGAATAAGGCTTTACATCTCGGCAGAAAAGAGGAGGCAGATGTAATTGCAGGTAATTGGCATGGAAGAAGGGCCCAGTTCCTTATCTGTGAACAGGACATTATATAAGATAAATTTGATACCTAATTCAAAAGAACACCTGAAGTTGTAGAGCAGATGGGAAGCAGATGCTCTCTTTGTCTCCATACCTGCCATCCAGTCCTAGTCCGTGCCTGTTTCTCCATTTCTAAGGGAGAAAAGAACAGGTTAACAGGTTAACACTTGTGCAGGAGGATTATTTTACAGGAACAAATAAAATATATACTCTCAGGAA
>NW_008583453.1:14343-54364 GCF_000691845.1 Merops nubicus | reverse complement strand
CAGGAATGACAAAACGAATTAAAGCTTAAAAATGCTTATAACCAAGACATAAACTCTAACTGTAAATTAAGGTTTGACTGTAGTTCTGGAAAGTTCCCATATGAGCTTTTTCTTCCAGACGATGATATCAGAGTGCGGATACAGTGTAAACAGCTTGGTGTTGCACACCAGGCAACATGCACTTGTGTCACAGCAGCTGATAGTCAGCAAGAGACTCTCTCTGAAAAAAAGGTAATGTTCAAACAGTTTTGAGGAAAGCTTATATCCACAGTGGTTTTAGTGTAAATAACGATGCCCTCTACAGAAGTGAAAATCGAAATGAACACAAAAGTTTTCTAAATTTAATAGGGAAGTTAAATTAAAAAGGAGATGTTAAATCATAAAGAGTACATCTGAGATACAGTTTTCCTGTAAAATGAGGATCAAAAGAGTAACAGCAGCCAGAACTGATACCTAAGCAGAATGTTAATTTTGTTGTAGTACAGTATATACCTAGACTGTTCAATCTTTAAGGCTGATAATCTTTATTCTTTAAACCATTGTAAAAACACTATGTTTTCACACTGAAGAATTCATAATTCATGCAGTTTCATCTCCTGACTTTTACCCCATTCACAAATTTCAGATTTGGGGTCTAAATTATTTCTACATGTTAATTGTCAATGAATATTGTGAAGTCCATACTTTTCCCTCATTAAAACTCTGTAGGTTCTGATTTTTTATTTTACCACCAGGTCAGGTTCAAAAAAAACCTCTTAATTAAAACTGCAGTTAAATAAATTGATCTAGTATATTTTGTTGTGTAAACTTTGAAAATTTAATATATTCAATATGCAAATTGTCCTAGCAGATTGATAATGAACACTTGAAACTGTTTGAGCTATGTAATCTCCATGTTGTTAAAATGTATCTCTACCCTAGAATATATCAAATAGGTTTACAAAAATCATTCTGAATGTCAAACACAAAGAAAAAGAAGAGAGAAGACAGAGAAGAAAAAAAAATGTTGATAAAGCTGCTGGAGAACCTGTAGACTAGTTTTTATTCTTAGTTTCTTTATTTCGATAAACTGGATGTTGTTGTGTTGAGTAACATTTAAAATGCCAGTTGCATATAAGTAGGAAACACGATTTCACTGATTTGTGGTCTCAGTTTCCAAATCTGAAGCGTCTGTTATATATCGAGTTAGCAGCCACAAATAGAAATGTTAGAAACATCTTTAAGTATGGTTTATTATAGGTAACAAAGCTTACCTTATCTGTTTGGAGAACACCTACTTGCAAATAACATAGCATACACTACAATGGAGTAAATCATATTTTCATTGATTGCAACCACTCATACTGTTGTAGTTATATTCTTCTACTATTGGTTTCAATACTGATTGATAGAATTCTGAATATGTCTGCTTTGTCTCACCATTACTGAAAGCAGGACAAACAAGCTGCATAAGTTTTTTGCCAGAGAAGCGTATTTGCACACGATGGCATATTAATGGATTTGTTAAAATATCTGATATTAAGTTAGTAATTTTTAGAAATTTTCAAGGGATGTAAATTTTTTAAGCTTTTAGGGAGATGGGCTATCATCATATGAAAGTCAGGATTAAGACAGACAATGAAATTTGTGATCACAAGCAGGTTCAGAGTGGTCAGTTGTGGTACTTGCACCAGTTCTTTGGAGAGAACCGAAGAAGTAAAGTCAGTGCTAGACTAAGCAAACACCAATATGGGTCATCCAATATGAAAAAAAAAAAAAAAAAAAAAAATGTTCTGGACACTTAAAGATAAGAATGACTTAACAGTTTATTTAACAAGTTCATCTATTTGTTTCTAGTAGTTCCTGTGGTACATTGAACCAAACAGCTGAGAGCATACTCATTAGAGAAAGCACAAAGAAAAACAAGAAAAAATAACGCTAACTTTAAGAAAAATAGTTAATTATCCATTAATGACAATAGTAAGTTTAACATTAGGAACAATTGACACAGGTGGTCAGAGAGGCAATGAGGGGACATTCTCTGCTGTGCCTTTTACTTTCCAGTAGGAAGAACTGGCCAGGGATGTGAAAGTCAGGCAGTTCTGGCTGCAGCAACCAGAAGATGTTGGAGTTTGGGATACTGAGAAAAGGGAAGAAAGCAAATAGTAGGAACACAGTCTTGTATTTCAAGTGAGAGGGCTTTGCCCTCTTCAGGGACTTGCTTGTGAAGTTGCATGGGGTGTGGGTCTGGAGAGAAGAAGCATCAAGGAGAGCTCATGCATTTCCCAGGATTGCCACCTCCAAGTTTAGGAACTGCCATCATATTTTGTTGAAATTCAAGTAATGTTAATGGGAAGCCTGTATGGATGACTCAATCACCAAAATGAAAAATATCAGAGGCAGAAGTAGGGACAGGTGGCCTAGGAGGAATACAGACAATCTGTCTGAGCATGCAGAGATGGATTTAAGAAAGCCAAACCTTGCCTGGGGCTGAATATGGTGAGGAACATTAAGGGTAACCAGAAAGGCTTTTACAAATACTTCATCAAAAAGGGAAGACAAGACAAAATGTGAACTTGCTACTGAATGGGGCAGGATGACAAAGGACATGGAAAAGGCCAAAGTACTCAATGCCTCTTCTAACTCAGCCTTTTCTTGTAAAACTTACCTTCAATAATTCCAGTCCCCTGAGACCTCTGGAAAACTCTGGAGCAACGAAGACCCTCAGTGGATAAGGATTAGACTAGAGAATATTTTAATAAGTTAGACTTATGCAAGTCCACAGGACCTAATGACATACACCTGCACATGTAGAGAGAACTGGACAAGGCCATTGTGAGGCCACTGTCAATCATCTTTGAAACATTGTGATGATTGAGGTAGATGCCTAAGGACCTGAAGACAAAAAAGCTACAGCCCAGTGAGCCCCACTTTGATTCCTGGCAAGGTGATGGAGCAAATAATCCCTGAAATAATGTATAAACATATGAAGGATGAGAAGGTAATAATGAATAGGCAGTAAAGATATGAAGGAGAAGTCATGCTTGACAAACCTGATAACCTTCTGCAGTGGGAAGATGGACTTATTGGATGAGGGAAAAGGCTGAGTATGTTTTATCTTGGCTTTAGCAAGGCTCTTGACATTATTTCCCACAACATCCTTATTGACCAACTGATGAAGTACAGACTAAATGGACAGTGAAGTGGACTGAAAACTAAGAGAACAGCCAGTTCAAAGGGCTGTGGATCAGCAGCAAAGAGACCAGCAAGAGGCCAGTTGCTAGTTGTGTAGTTAGTATTCAATACTGTGGCCAATACTGCCTAACACCTTCATTAGTGTCTTGGATAATGGAAGAGAGCAGGCCACCAGCAAGTATACAGATCGTATAAAATTGGAAGGAGTGTTTGATACACTGTATATTTGTGCTGCCATTCAGAGCGCAGACCTTGGCATACTGCAAAAATAGACAGAGATGAACCTCACAAAGTTCAACAACGGGAAATGCCATATCTTGCACATGGAAGACAAATAACCTCAGGCACAAACACAGGCTGGGGATTTAGCAGAAAAAAAAGGCAGCTTGGCAGAGAAAGGTGTGGAGATCTCCATGGATGCTAGGCTGACCTTGAACTAGCAATATAGCCTTGGTTTATAAAAAGTCAACAGCCTTCTGGGTTGCATTAGGAATTAAATCAGCAGTAGGTCAATGGAAGGTGGTCCTTCTCCTCTATTCAGGGTTGATGAAACACATCTGGAATTTTGGCCAAGTCTGAGGCTCTCCAGTGTCAGAGTGGTGTGGATATAGTGGAGCGAGTCCAGCAAAGAGCCATGATTAAAGGCCTGCACCATCTGACATGGAGCATTAGGACTGTTCAGCCTGCACAAGTGAAAGCTCACAGAGAGTATAATACCTGATGGGAAGTTGTGTCAGAGTTAAGAAGAGAGGGGTAGACCTTCTCCGTGCTGCCCAATGCCAAGACAAGAGGCAACGGCCAGAAACTGAAATACAGGTGATTTCATTTAAGCATAGCTTATTTACAGTGAAGGTGGCCAAACACTGGGACAGGCTGCCCAGGCAGGTTGTGGCATCTCTGTCCTTGGAGATATGCAGAACCCAGCCAGACACAGACCTGAGCAACCTGCTCTGGTTTTAAACAAGTATATTGAACAAGGTGATTTCCAGAGATACCCTTAAACCCCAGCCATTCTGCGAATGTCTAGCTGTCCATATTAGGAATTTGTTAGCATTAAATGATTATTTATATAAAATATCCCTCAGTGAATTTTTGTGTAGGTTTTCCTCCTGTATGAATGCACATTTAAAATTGTCTTAAAGCTCTGGGAGAGTGCTCTTGTTATACAGTCTTCATCAATGTATGCACACTTTTAATTTATTTATTTTTAAAAATTTTGAGAATGATCAAAAATGTTTACTGATCATAGCATCACAGAATGGTTTGGGTTGGAAGGGACCTTAAAGATGATCTAGTTCCAAACAGCTTACATGGGCAAAGAAACCTCCCACTAGACAAGGTTGTGCAAGGCTCCATCTAGCCTGGCCTTGAAGACAACCAGAGATGGAATATCCACAACTTCCCTGGGTCACCTGTTCCAGCGTCTCACCACCCACATAGTGAAGAACTTCTTCCTGACATCTAACCTAAATCCATCCTCTTCTAGGTTGAAGCCTTACCCCTCATCCTATCACTACAAGCCCCTGTAAAGAGCCTGTTTCCAGCTTTTTGTAGGCCCCCTTCACATACTGGAAGCATGCAATAAGGTCTTAATGGAGCCTTCTCTTCTCCAGGCTGAACAATCTCAGCTCTCTCAGCCTGTCTGCATAGGAGAGGTGTTCCAGCCCTCTGATCATCTCTGTGGCCAGGTGGAGAAAGTAATAAAATGCTGATTAACATTAACATAAACTGCAGTTTGCCTTTTCTGAGTCTTAAGATTAATGAGTGAGTCTTTAAATTTTAAAAATCCATTTAGATTATATATTTTATATATCTGAGACCTGTCCCTCATGGAACTTTATGACTGGTGAAACAAAATACAAGAAGAAAACAATGGAATTTTCCAAGCCATATCACTGCCTTACTGCATAGTGCCACCTGCTGGCAAAAAGAATTTGAACTGTTTGTCCTGTTTCGAGTTATTACAGTACTTGTAATACCGAGGAAAAGAAATAAGGCAGAAGGACAGTGAATAATCTGTATTCTGAGCCTTAAAACAATGATAATTTTTTTATATATGTATTTAAAAAAAATACAGATAATCCTAGTTTTTCTAGTTTATTAGTGTGTTTTCATCCCCTAAATTATTCCAACAATAAATGCAAGGAAATACTCTTTTCTTGTTATAATTTCAAAGATTGTTGAAAAAAAAAAAGGAAGTAAAAGCCACTCAGATTTTGTTAAGTAACCATGTATTTATACAGATATTTATTGAATTTGAAGATACCGAAGAATGCCATTCCTATGCAAGATTACTCCTCATCTTTTCTGTGTTACTGGAGTAAATTCCAGTTCTTATAGAGACCTTTCCACATCCCTTTTGAGATATATCAAAGCAGAGATACAGTGATTCTCTATTTGTTTTTCTTTCACATGCGCACATATTTTAGGCTACATTTTAGCCTTTAACCATATTTAATACCATCAAGTAAGAGCCTAGTCACAATGTTTCATCACTTAAAGATCTTCCAAATTCATAATATCGAAATGCTTAAAAAACAGAACTAATTCCGTAGGGTGTGACTTCAAAAAACAATTCTTAGTATAGTTTAATTTGGCAAGTGTTTGATATAGCCCCAGAGTTTACATTTTCATTATGCATGTAAGTACAAAAGATCTCTCTTCTCCTCAGTTCATGTGCATATCCACATCATCATAGTCACAGCAAGAGTCTCCAACTACAAGAACTTTTAGCCACCCAAACAACAGGATTGCTGAGTGTGGCACCATCCAATTGATAACAGAAAGCAACATACAATGCACACCTAAAATGCAGTCACCTTCCCACAGAATAATGCATACATCTTGCTTCAGTAGCTTATAATCAGTTTTTCTATTGTAGTAAATAACCAGTGTTTTACTTGCTGGAGTCTGTGAATCTTTTTCTTCAGTATTAAGTTCTTCCCATGTATGTACCTGGGTATTTAGTTTGCAATATAATGTCACAAAGGAGAGTGGGGGCTGTGGGAAGGAGATATTGAAATTAAACATTCCAGTACTGCTTCTTTTTTAGAGTTGTGTTCAAGCTTGAGCATTCTAAAACTGTTTTTGCCTTTAAATGTCTATGGTTTCTTTTTTGGGATAAAAAGGTGCTTATGATGAATGTAATCCACAAAATGAGACACTGTTAACTTAGCTAGCAAAAGCAAAATTTTAAATAAAAACTATTCGTAATATCCAGATTAAACTTCACAATATTTCTTAACTCATTTTCTTCTGTGTTTTAAGATGTACCTTGTAAGGTAAATGAGTAAAAAAAATCCTCGATTTGTTTTGTTTTGGTTTTTTTTTGTCTATTTCCTTTTTTTTAATTTGAGGGTGATGCATCTCAAGTTCCATGTTAGCTAGAATTTAGGGTTTGGCTGCTCAGAGGCTGTGCAATCTCCATCCTTGAAAACTACACAGAACTGGACTAGACAAGGCCCTGTGCAGTCTTTGACTCACTACGAGCAGGAGGTGGGACAAAATGGCCTTTGGAGGTTCACTGCAAACAAAATAGAAAATTGTTCTCTGCTTCCATATACTATAGTTAATTAAATATACTGAAATAATACTCAGCATTTTCATGCACAGGCACATTCATTACTTACAAAATGCTAATGACACAAAAGACATAGGTGACCATTTTCCAGAAAAATGGAAATCACATACTTAAAATATTGCCATTATATCTGACATTGACTTTGAATATCAAGGTGCCAAGTGCACAGTGATGAGCTATGCAGGTGTCTTACTTGACAGAGGATATGTTTCACCTCCAGAGTTATGACAAAACCCTCCCCTCATATTTAGAAAACCATAAGAGGTTAAAAGTTTATAGAAAAACTACTACCTTTGCATGCCAGGCTCTACACCATCTTCTTAAGAGAAGGGGTAAATCAGTTAGCCTCACAGGCAGGAACCATTACCAAAAAAAAAAGATCTGTTTACCCAAAAGCCTCTGGAAGGTTAGTAAAAGTAGCCAGTTCCTCCACCTTCCATGATGTGGTTTGGATTTTCTAATTAGTGTTAATGTGTTTGTTTACTTGTGTTAGTACCATCGAGTCTTCTCCTTATTAAAAGTTTTCCAGATAAAAGACCTCCGTCAGAATGCTAGCAACACTACTATATTGTAAGGAAAGCACCTCCAGGGCATGTAGCAAAAACCCCATACCCACATATTAAAATGGCAGACATGGTGACCTTTATGTTCCAGACTTCAAATATTCAGTTTTTATTGCCAGGTTGCTAATTATTTTTTTTGTTTTGTTTGTGTTTAAATCCCCCGACCATGCTGTACAAGCAATTCTGGGGACCAGCTGTTACAGCAATATGTATTTGAGCAGGGCTGATTAGAGAAGAGAAAACAGTGTTCTTTTCCTATGAAAATTCTAGAGATTTAAGAAAATATTCCAGTCTTTGCTAGGAGAAAGCAAATATTTGACTCAAAGTTTCCCATTTTAAAAACAAAGAGAAAAACTACACAAAGACACAAAATAAACAATAACCAACCAGCAATGCACTTGTTTAGAACATTTGAAATTAAAAGTATTCCCAAACCATACTTTCAGTGTAAACCTTGCTTCTGATATGTAAAAGCTTTCCTAAACATGAGACTTCAACTGTCCTTCAAGGCCCTTTTTGCTGTCAGAATGACAGCAGTATTTTAAGTGAAATCATTACCACTGAAATGGGAAACAAGTCTTTTACAACTCTTGAAAACACCACAGCATAAAGATAGCTTCCATTTCATTCTCTGCTGTTCTGTAGGATGTGTGTGTTTGGCTGACTGGCTTTTAAATGCTGTTAAATATATGTGGAAGTAGAGGTCTCTGGTTCCTTAGGGTTATCTAGCCAAGGACTTTTTCGGTGCAAATGGGAAAGTAATTAAATAAAGGAACCCATAAACAAGTACATAAGGAGGCACAAACTTGATCACAAATGGTAGGGGAGGCAATAATGAGAACCAAATCAGGTCATTAAAGCTTATTGGTAAGGGTACTGGAAGATGGGAGTGTTCATTTCAGGAGGATGAGCTGATGGAGAATCTTGTCAAAGGGGATGGCATGGAAAAGGATGAAGCCGTGAATGAAATATGCAGAGGCACAGTACTGACAGGGAAACATAATGGAGACACGGAGAAGAGGAAAACCTGGTCAGCCACATGAACTGATGTGCTACCAAGAAACTGCAGGTGAAATGAGACTTCGCAGCTGACAAAAGCAAGCCTGAGGATCCAGGATGTTGGGGGCCAGTGGAACTGTGCAAACTTATGACTGACTGTGGACGAGAAGGGGACTGTGGAGGAACAAAAGATAGGTAGGGAAAAGTGAGCATCAAAGGGACTGTGGAAGTCTAAAATGGCTCATCACGGTCATCCAGCTGAGACTTGCACTTGATAGCTGCAGTCCATCCTATCTTCTTACTGAATCCTTTTCCAACTATGTCTCTGCATAATCTCACTTTCTATGCTATGCTTATGTGTGCTGCCAAAACTAAGTGACAGCTCCCTGGGGACTAGCATGAGTGTGTCTGCTGTCAGCAATTAGTTAAACTGGAAGTGAGTGTGCATCTGAGCTGTGGTGTCAGCTACTGGAGTGAGCGAGATCACAACTCCAGGCCCTGGGGTGGGAACAGTGTGTGTCCCAAAAAGTAGTTCCTGGGAAGGACCAGGGTATGTGAAGAGTGAGAGGGGCTCAGCACCAGTCACTGGAACGAACATTGGGCGAAGTGTTTGGTTCACTCAGTTTGGCAGACAAGTTTTTTATTTCCCTTCTGATTAAAAAAACTCAACAACTTTATAACCAGACAGCTAACATATTAACCAAACAGACTACAGACAGTACAGAAGGAAACCTATCCTAATAGTTACAGCCTTCAGTTTTCTAGAGTTTATTTGGCCTTCTTCCTAAACTACTGATGTAAAGCTCATCATTTATTGTCACTGTACTTGCATCTTTCATCTTTGTATTGATGACACAGATTTATTCTGCACCTCTACAGACTGAAGCAATGCTTCAGTAACTATATTGTTGAAGTGTGTGCTAAAAATGTTTATCCTCCCTAAGCCTTTTTTTTGACAAGAACTTTCTTTACACTCTGGTACAAAGTATTATCAACCTTTTTCTTCATACACAAGTCAACTACAAGGATTATCTGCTCCAGGATTTTAGCTGTGCCTTAATTGTCATGGATGCAAGGACTATGCAAACTCTCTAAAATCTCATTTGCAAAAAGAATTCTACAGTTTTGCTCTCAGAGACTTAAAGTAAACCCGCTCCTGAAGGTTTACTTTGAGGTTCACCTACAGGTTACATTCACAATTTTGTTATATTAGCTTTAATTTAGACACTTTTCTGTTGCTTGGTTCTTCTGGTGGCTGTAAAGAAAAGATTAACAGTGCTCAGAAGTGCATACAACTTTGTAAAAATAAATGCAGGCTTTGTTTGAGCTCTTCGCATTAACAGTTGAAAACACCACAGTAGATATGAACATGACAAAATGAGGCAGCCACTAATAATTTTCTCCACTTCTCCTGTTTTCCGGTAATTGCCATGTGCAAAAATGAAAAGTGATACTCAATGAAGCTGCAAACCTGTAGTAAGAAACAATGTGAAATTGTACTGTTCCCAGGAATTGCTTCAGGATATACTCTGAATCAAATCAGTTCGATGCTTCAAGGAGAGCAAATCAGTTTAGTCACTATACTACTCAGGGAAAGAAGGTAGCATGTGTTATCAGAGATCTTCTGGACCATGAATACAAAATATGTATATAGCTAAACCTGCTACCCTCTTCAAACACTGCAACAGAAAAAAAAAAAAAAAAAAAAATGTCTGCTACTGTGAAGTACACCCAGTAAAATTTTAGGCTGACGGCTACTTTTCCTCTCTAAATATATGTTACTCTGTATTTTTCCAAATTTCTCTCCAAGCTTTCACCATCACCCTCACTATTTCTTACTCTGGTCTACTAAAATATTAGGCTTTGAAATACCTATTTCTTGTACCTGAGGCTATTCTAGTTCTTACTTTTCTGTCCTACATATAACTTAGTGTATAACTTAGTGTGGTGTGAATAACAACGTCAACCTGAGATTGCTGTTTTAGCCTACTGGCCAGTACACTTACTGAATTAAAAAAAAAATTAAAAAAATCTAAAAATCCTGTACCAGCTATGTATACCTGCTGTGCCTATAACAGTCAGGTACAATTTCAGCCTGTTTATAAGCCTTTCTTTACTGGAGTCACAAATCTTGCCAAGGAATATAGAAATCCTGTTGTTTTTAGCGTAGTTCTGTTTTCTCAGGACAAAAAAAAACGTACCCATGTCCCTGACTCCCATGACAGTGCCTCTAACTCTACTTTAATTTGCATCACTGAGACCACCTAACCTCTGTCTACATTACACATTTAGCACACAAATTCTCTTTGGTCTTATCATTGGTTCAGCTGCATCAGTGCTAGTTGGGTGTTGGTAGATATGTTGCAGGCTGGTGGAGGCTATGGAGTCTGTAGTAGCAGCCTTACAGCTGCTTTTGGAACAGCTGAAGCAGCACTAGTTCTGCAGAAATTCCCTTGCTGTAGTACCTGGATGCATGTAAAGCCTGAGAGAGATTATATCTGGTATTCAACTCTGGCAATGAGATAACATTTCATTAGATTCAGTGACAAATATTTAAACAGTTTGCTGCTGTAAGATATAGCTGACCTGTACTGGAGATAAATTTAGCACTAAAGCCAAGTGCCTGATAAAGCAGGGGAGGAAAGCAGATGGACATTGGGATGTTTCCCACTTGCTAACACAATATACACTGAGATTACTACTGCTCTTTTTAAAAGCAAATGCATTCACTCTCCAGAGTAGCAATACCACAGAAGTGCAATGATCCCCAGATTGAGTGAAGATAAGCTCCTAGCTTCTCCTGTGTAAGTCTCATTACGAAGACCTTTTTGCCACACTATTTATCATCCTGAAGGGAATGACTTTTTTTGTCTGTCTGTGTAAGAGTAAAATCAGGACGCGCAGCCAGAGAGGAAAATATATTCAGTAGTAGCTTCCTACATCCTTTCCTCTATCCCAGTATTTGGAGAAACCAAACTAAACTCTGTTTTCATCTTTAGAGTGTTCAACTAATGTTATCTAATTAACTTAAATACTGCCCTATTATCAGTCTTCTTATCAGGCTACTAAGCAGACAATAGGTCTTACCTTCTCTGTGCTAGTGTCTCTCCCTCAATGAAGGCTCCAGGAAAAACAGAGGTGATTGCAACCTTTTTTATCTAACCAAACTAACAATAAAAAATATTATTCGGGGGTGCGTAGTTTCTTGATGTTGTATAAATTACCATAAAATGACTATGAATATATACATAAAAGCTGCATAATTTTTCTTCTCAAGTTTTCTGATAATAACATAATTGGTTCTGTTTACTGGTAAGTAGGATGGAGCAGGGGTGAAGTATGGAAGGAACAGCATCAACAATCTTCTGTCTGTCTTCCCAACACAAATTTTCTACTTCTAACTCCATTTTATGGAATAGAGAAAATGGTGTTATCAGGAGTTATTGTGTAATTTACTGTGATAACCCATATAGTAACTATGCTATTACTACTTGACACCAGTGCAATTACACTCTCTGCCATGATGTATCTTTTATATATATAATTTAAGAAACCAGTGACAGATAAATAATGTATCTATCTAAACCATCCAAGAGTGAAGGGTTGAACTACCCATTAAAAAAAAAAAAAAAAAAAAAAGCTTCATAAAAAATGCTAAAGTGTGCTGGATATTCTAAAACTTTCTTTACATTCTTTATAGGCACAGCCAAACTTCTGAAACCACAAAACATGTAGCAGGCTTCAAACAAGAAATATTCATTTGTCAGGAATGAAGCTAGCAGCAAAGCTCACTCCAAATTCAATCACCAGAATTTCCGCTAGGTGCTCCAGTGTAAGATGGTTCATGACACTGGCTACAATATATCTAAGACAAATATGTTGAACTGAAAAGATCATCATAGTCCAGAAACTGATTAGTGAAAACATTAACCTTTTGCATTGCCTCCTCCCTGCCCCAAATCAATATTTAAGATTAACTTTTCTCTTTATCAAGGCTTGAACCAGGTTTAGCTGTAATGCATGGCAATCATCTCTCCCCAGCATATAATAGGTAAATGAACATGTATGTCATCATAGGATATTTGCCGCTACACAATAACTAGTACTTGCTCTTCAACACAGGTATTTACCTTGTGTAACAAAAAAGCTTGTGTGACTAATAAACAGAAGCCCACATCTTGTATACGTGTGGACTAACTTACTTCCATCTGACTCAAAGTATGAGCTTCTTTTAAGAATTTCAAATAGAAAACAATCTTAAGTTTGTCATGTAGAGATGTGGATGAAAGCAAGTATGTATTCCTAAAATGAACAGAAGTGGAATGTAGATTGTTTCTTTTCTTATTTGTTCAATTCATTTGTCCTCTACTGATGCACTACGTTCTCTCAGACAGGATACAAAGCTAGGAAACCTTAGCCAGATGCCAGTGTGATAATTTGAGTGCTGTACATATTTGCAACAACAGTGTTAAACTGGATGTGAATTTTGAGATAATCATAAATAAATTAATTCCACCTGCATTGGAACTTCACCATATTGAATGTATCTTTATAAATAGAGACTGCTATAAATTAATGCAACCGATGCAAAGGAGTTGTTATGAAGAACTATACAAAGGATAGTTATTTACCATAGGAAAGCAGACATTAATTATGGAGATACTGATATCCATTACTTAGTTTACTAATGTACTCTGAGATGTTCATTATTGGCTACATTTAAAAAGTATGTAAACCCAAACATGGACAGAAGAGAAAGCACAAGAGAAACAGATTTCCATAACAAACCATGAATAATGTTCATTCACCCTGTACAAAAGAAAACCATGTGACATTCCACTCCTGGATCAAGCTTTTCATACCTGCATTTCAACACAGTGTTGCACAATATACATGAATTATACAACTGGGAGAACTTAAAAGTTGAGCAGAAAAGATGTCCTTCAGTTAAGAAAGCCTAACTATGCAACATTTTTAAATATTTTTTTTTAAAAATATCTTAGAGAACTTTCTCTTCATTATTAATTTTCTTTGGATCATGTTTTTTCCCCCTTATTTCATGGTATAAACTTTTAATGACTGTGGCACATGCAGCCTCCCTGACAGCTTTCTGCTGACAAAAAACTTAGTTTGCCAGAGACCAGATAAAGATCATTTTGGTGCCCTACAGCCATTAAACAGTGCCTCAGAAATTAACCATCACCTCAGGATTCAGGCTCTCAGCCTGCCTTTTTTTGTGGGCTTGCCCCACAAAAACTAATTAGAATATCCACAGTGCACCCTTGACTAGGTTATAAGTGGAGACCTGCCAGAGAGCAGATTTTGGTTTTTTTCCTCAGAGCAAGTGGGCCTTACAGCCATGAACCCTCCAACTGGATAAACAGTATGCCATCCAAGGATACTTCCAAGGACTGGGTGAGCCTCACCTCCTATTTGATGAGTGAATATTTCTTCTGGATACATCCTTCGGTGAGCACTCACTCCTTTTGGATGAGTCTTACTTTTCTGGGTACCCTTGTGTGAGAAGTTTTCCCTTTTTAAATGAGCGTGTTCACATTTTGGTTCATCTTTCTAGAAAGAATAGTTGAAAAAGCTTAGGGATTAATTGTGTAGTAGTATATTCCAAACTGACATAAGAACTTGTAATTTAATTTTGTCAGGAGTGGCAAGTAAGTTTGTTTGCAATAAATCTGCATTTTGGGTAACTGCTGTTGTCTGTTTTGTGCGTGCCTCTATGGCAATGACTTTTAGGTAAATTTTTCATCTGCTACTTGAGAGAAAGCATGCCCAAGTGTTTATAACAACAATATACCATCAACATTTAAATTATTATGTTCCCAGCAATACTGAAGTGATTTTATTCAAGCAAAATAATTTTCAGATTCCAGCTCTTACCTCTCAGTACAGTGCCTTGAAAAATAACGAGCTTTGTTTTGTATTTTCGTAGGCTAAAATCCTACAACTGCTGTAGCATCAGTGCTGGTCATGGAACACAACTGGAAAACTTGAGGATTAGTCACACTGCACTGCTGCATATTCCACTCTTCATAGATCCTAAACTTCTTGCAGAAAAGCAGTGGAGTGACATTTGACCATAACGATCTGAGAACTTTTAACATATCTTTGAAACTAAAAGTTGTGAGAATGCAAGAACTGACAGAGATCAGTTCTCTTGAGCTTTCTCCACCAGGGAGCCAGGTGAGAGTACCATGAAAAGGTTTTCCAGCCTTTTAGGAGTTTTACAAGTTACTACTGTGTGATTTTTTTCTTTATGGTATTTATATCTGATCCATATAAATACAGAAAGTTTTATCACAATCTAGGCATAAGACATGTATTATGTACACAAACACTCAGGATGTCACCAGTTCATCCGAGTGTCATGTGCACTCGAGCAAATTTCATCCGTATCAAACTCTGGTGTAAATTGAATGCCAGTAAATTATGAGGATACGTTTTAGTTTATGTCTGGAGATAAAGTGTTAAATGAAGCATGACACATCATGCTTTATCTATCTCATGACAGACTTGCTCTCTATGCTTCAATAAATTGTTCTCTTCTAATACCAACAATCATGAAAATCTTCTTGATTGATCAGTTTATAAATCAGTGTTAAATTTATCACTTTCTGAGTTCTAATTTATATCAAAATTGCTAAGCTAAAATTGTAGAATAATTTTCCAGAACTGGCCCAAAAATAAAAGTAGTGCTTTCTATGATAGGAAAACCATTTTCATTTTGTGTTATTCAAAAAAAACATGTTATGCTTGGATAAAAATTCTGTTCTACACACACCATATGAGAGTATCAGAAAAAAAAATAAAAGAGAGGAAAAGTAAGTTGCCAGTAAAAGTACATTCTTTCAAGTACAGCCAGCCAAATATATGGCCTGTCTGTTGCAAAACAGTCTTCCAAGTGATATGCCAAGGGGTTTTGTTTCTTCAAAAAAGCATTATCTGTAAAAACAGTGAGCTAACACAGTGATGAGTGTCTGATAAGTGGGGTAATAATTTACTAAACTCAGTGGCATTTTTCTATTGGTCTGCCTTCTGAGGCATATGCTCCAGATAAGTGTTTCATAAAGGCAGTGTCTGATAAAAATCCTTAAATATGAAATACGCAGAGGAGAGTAGTACATATTTCCATTTTTCTTTCATATGGGTGCTGACTTTTCTCTGTGGTATTTATCATGTTTATTGAATGAAGTGTTTGTTGTACTTTGTTTAACTTCCTACCAACAGGGAAGGACTTTGAAAAAGTGGTCATTTTATTAAAGATGTTTTCTGTTGAAATGTGAGTTGGTTTGTGAATCCTGGGGAAAAAAACAGAACATATATAAGTCTATTTCAAGTACTTTAGCTGTGGAAGAAAGGAAAGACAAATTCTTTCTACCTGCAACAGTCATCTTCATATTTTTCTTCTGAAAACAATTAAAGTTTTCCAGTAACTTTTGAAATTGTTTGCATTTTAAATTCGGGATCTCTATGACTTCTCAATGATGACTAAATGAAGTCCTCAGCAGCTGGCAGCCACTATTATGAAAACAAATGTTTGTTTGCACATGGCTATTTAAAAGAAAATCATGGTGTCATATGGATGAGGAAAGGGTTAAATCCAAATATGTAGTTCAGGAGAGTGTTCAGATCTGGTGAATTTGATTGGCTGAGGCAAGCCACTCCCTGGATCTATTCCTTGTTCAGTGGGGGTTTCTTATAGAGTCTTGTTGGAAGTTTTTGCTTTGGACATTCTCAGTGGTAGCTACAGACAAGACACAGAAGAGAAGGAAAATACTATCATACATCTCTATTCTACAAACAGTAGTGCTTTCCTCTTCAGAAAATGGAACTTGTATAGATATGTCTGAAGGACTGGACGTAGTTACCAAGGTAAGTTAATACAATTTACAAACAAATTGTATTTGTGTAGCCTTATCTCAAATTGCTTCAGCCAGCCTCAGCTTTGCTATCAGTTTAGCAAAGCTAACTATTGTGCAGTAATAATTTATTCTGTAATTAATTTCTTGAGGTTTCTTTCAAGGAAGGCTTGCTGCTGCAAAGCACTTGAGAAACTTCTCTGAAGCGCCAGAAGCAAATCTGTGGTTTAATTTTGGTTTACACTAGTTACAAATGAATAGGTGGAGGGCCCAAATATATACCTGTCTAGTAGCCCTGGGGTTCAGAATTAATGAATCCCACAGGGCTTTGTGTACAGAGTATAAATTTTGTGCATATTATCACTTTAATATTCAACATATGAGTCTGTTCTTTCTTAAAGGACCAATGATTTTAGGGGCCTGCTGTGGTATTTCACATATTTGTTTCTCACATCAGTATCATTTCCCTTGGAAATATTGCACAAGGCTATGAAGGCTGCCTCCAGAGAAACAATAAATAAAGTAAAATGTCTTTGTCACGATGTAGAGCATTTGACCAATAAAAGTAGAAGTAGTTAAGTCCCTATAGCACGTCAGAAACAGAAGACACCAACTGTACTCAACTCTAAATCAGAGTAGCTTTAATAAATACAAATCAAATTTTTTGTGCCTATTTTCCTTAAAGTAAAAAAAACCCAAAGAAACCAAACAACAACAAAACAAAACAAAACAAAAAAAAAAAACACATTGAATTTACAACACTCTTTTAAAGGTTTTCCATTAGCTTTAAGAATTTTTAGCTCACACTGACAAACCTGTCCATGCTTCAGCATTATGAAGCTTTCTCCTGTTGTGGTGGTTGAGCAATTCTCTGTTATGGTTTGCCTCATGTCTAATTGTGTAATTTTCAAGATCATAATATACCATCTCTGTCAATGTACAGAGAAACCCTCTGTTGTAGGTAAGGTTAAGAAACAGGAAGAGCTTGTGTGTTTCTATTTCACAGAAGCAAGGATTTCATTTTACAGTAACTCTTGGGAGCATTGTGGATTTTTTTTTTGTGTATTTCAATTTATCATTGCATCTGCACCCCATTAAGAATAAAGCTACTACAAAAAATTACTTTCATGGCTCATTGGTTTGTGTTTGCACTATAGTTGCATATGCAATAGGAACAGGAAAAAGGTTGCCTTACTAACAACTTTTATATTTCTTGAAGAATGTTATTCTGTTAGGAAAATAATGTGCTTTTAGTTCTGGCTAAAGAGGGCTATTATAAATGAGGCATTTACTTCTATTTCAGCCATTCATATGCTTCTTTTCACAGATTTATGTTTTTTAATCTTTCATAAGATTTTCATCTGCATTACTACTTTGAATGTGAAGGTTCTGTAATTCTAAAACAGAAGTGTTCTCTCTTCTCCTTCCTCCCTCTCTCCCTGTTCTACTGACAGAACAGTTGAAATTACGAACTTATATCTTTAATCATTGTCTGTAAGGAGATTATGATTAACTGTTCTTAATTGCGGAGGAGTAAGTGTGAAAGGAAGTCTGTTTCTGTTTACCTGGATGGTAGTGGTTTGCACATATGTTCAAGGGTCACCAGACTTACAAAAGACAAACAAAAGCAGTCTAAGTAATTGCTCCTGCCAGAGAACATGTATATAGAATCAACTCCTGTTAGCAAAACTGCTGTTCTTGGAGCTTATAGTTTATTTTCATTCAAGCAGAATCCTGTTTATATACCCCGAGACAGCTTTGTAGTTTGGGTCAAGAAGGAAGACAAAGGTTTCTTCACAACCACATTTTAAAAGTGTAAATTAGGCTACCAAAAATATGTGATGGGGTTAAAACTACAAGAAATTTCGAAATAAACTCAATTATTTTTTAGTTCACCTTCTACTTTTTTTGCTTTGCCAATTCACTCAATATCTCTTTCATGAACTTTTGCCACAATACTAAGAGAGCATCAACTGTATTTTTAGTAAAAACCAGATCCTTTGTAAGTGTGGATTTTCTGAACTTAAAAGAAACAAATCAAGGACTATGTAATATAGCAACAAAATTGCAAGATGCAGTACTGTCAGGATTGCTTGCATTTGTTGAGAGTCTTTGTAGATCTAGATTCTTAAGACAGCCTTTACCTGTTATGACCATCCCTCTTAAGTAATCCAAGTCAGTTACGCACATCAAAGTACATACAAAAGGACCACTTTTTATTTAATAGCCAAAGAAAAGAAGTTGCTTGGTATCTGAACATTTTATTTTTACCAACCAAGCAAATGTACTCTAAAGAAAAAAATAAATCGATATATCTTTTGATTGCCAGTACTTCGACTCACACATCAATCAAACCAGCTCTTCACTTTTAGAAAGTTTTTACACATCCAATGCTTACTTTCATGTATGTTGCAAGACAGACAATTTATACACAGAAGGGTTAAATGCCAACACACAAAGGTCTATCCTTAAAAGAATGTGTGAGGAAGGTAATATTTCTCAGGCATAAAGCTCCCAACTTCCTGCTGCTAGCACACTGTGTCATTCGAAATAAATACATTCAAAATCCATCTGCTGCTGCACTAAAAATATTATAGTACCACGGTAAAGTTACACCCTCCATGGCTTTTTTTTTCCCTCAGCAATTTCAGTGTTGATTTCCCTACCTTGTTTAAAATGTTTTCTTCTAAGTTCTGATATGAGCTACATATCAACAAGCCTTGCAGCCCTCCAGTGTTCCTGCACTGATGCTTCTTTTCATTATGAGTATTTTTAATATGTGGGACCTGGTAAATTAAATTTTCCAAAAATATTTTTTTTTGATTTTTTTTTTTCAGAAGATGATCAAATGAAAAAATATGTGTGTTTTCAAGTACATTTATCCAAGGAATAAAAAAAAAAAAAAAGTGGAAGAAAAAAATGCATTTCCTTTTTTGAAGGATGGTATCTTCATAAACAAGCAGAGAAAAATGGGGAACTGAAACCTATACCTTAACATCTGCTGTGACAGCAGTTCTCTCTGATACGTGTACTATTTGGGTTGTGTAGGCTTCACTGATGTATGGGGAGATTAAAGAGATTTGTTGAGCATAAAACAAGGACCATTTATAATACTCTGATTATATTGCAAAACTGTGACCTGGAAGTTGTGAGATGCTAAGTTTTAAAGTTGAAGATTACTAAAGCTAGTTTAAGGAGTAAAAGGGAATGGATATATAACTTGTAACTGATATAACAGGAGTGGAGGTGTACACATAATTTAGAAAGAGTAAGAACATGCCATGATTGTACTTAGAAGACAGATATTTCTTTATATTTTTTTCTGGAGCCACTGGACAACAGATTCTCAAGCTGAAGTGAACATTTACTCAAGTGAATAAAGAACACTTATAGTGTGCATTAGTTCATGCTGTCAAATCCCTCATTGTAGGACCAGCTATGATCCAATTGCTCAGAGATGCATTGGTTTCAGTTGAAGTGTGATACCTGAATATCTAAATAACTCTGACAATCTGAGTCAAAAGAAAACAAGACAAGATACATGTTCTGTTTATGAGACAATATATATTTTTTTCTGTTACATTCCTAATATTTCAGTGTGGATGGCCCATTCATTTACAAGCTGGATGGTGGAAACTTTCAGTCAAACTAAGGTGATTATCAAGACAATCCATGGATGTAAGTATGATTTATACAACATGGGTTAAATGTATTACTTAAAGCTGTAGGATTCAAATTATCTAGCAAGATTAACATAAATACTGGCAAATACCACCAAAGGAAGTCACATTTGGTGACTATACGTATCAGGAGGACAAAAGATTTTAAAAGTACCTGCAGAAACTTAGTGACTCATTGCACGTCTAAGAATACATGCTTCTTTGGTTATTGCTCCAGTTTACCTACCCTTGGGCTATTTTACTGCTAGGATTATGACACACGTAGCACATATCTTAGAGAAGAGTGGAGTCAAGGTCAGCAACAGAACGTTGCATCAAGTGCACTTCTGTTGAATGGTTGAGGAGTGGAACTTTGAATATATGAGGAATTCCACAGCTGTTTTTCCGGGCCTGCCAATGCCTATTCATAAGGACAAGTGATGGAAAAGTCTTCCAATGAACTTTGAGCGTGCTGAGCATTTAAAGCCCCATCAAGTCATCTGCTGAATATATCACAGATGATACCGAATGTTTTCATTTTAAGGAGATAAATACGACTTAAAGTGTCTATTATGCCTTAAGAGGTGCTTAGTATAATGTGGACATATGTTCCTGTCTAACAGTTGGTGTTTAATAATATACTTGGGAGTTTTCTGCAACATCTTTTTTGTTTAATTTTTTTTGCTATTTGTAAGAATACCACTGCACTATACCATTAATTCATATTTCAATTTAAATAAGATATTATAATCCACAAGTAATTTACATCCCTGTCTCATGTCATGCAAACAAAAGAAATGTGTAAAATAAAATCAGATATACTCAAGCAGAAATACAAATGAGGAAAACATTCAACAAAATGTACAGGTCATGCAATCACTCAAATAAGCAATAATTTTTTATTTATTTCTGTTTTCAACTTTGGTCATCTGGGGTCAAACAAATGACTAGTTTTATATCTCAGAGATGCACAGGCTTAAATGTGGATTAATCCAACAAATATTAACAAGATAGAATTATTAGGGCAGGATTTTTAATAGTGGATGTCTGTAGGCTAAGTAATAGCTAATTAAATTGGAACAGGCTATTGTATTAAATAGTAATTGAATTCCTAGAATGTTCCTCACAATAATAACACATTATTATGAATGCAATTGCATAGTTAATGGCTTACTGATTGTTTTGTTTTTATTTTTTTTTCCCCCTTGGTTCATTACTTTGCACCTAGGTTTTCTTATATTCTCTATTTCTATAAATCTTCCATTAATGATTTATTTTGTAGAATATAATTCCATGGAAGCAATAGGCAAGTGAGCTTGAAACACACATCTGGGACCGCAGCTGTTGGATTTAAACATTCTCTAGTTTTGTTGGAACATAAAGAAAGGAAAATACACAAATCAGTAAAATGCATGTAGACTCTACATGTTCTTAAATACATCATATGAGTAAGTAAGAAATGACGCTGTACTGATTCAGTTGCACAATAGTTGCTACACTGCAGAAAAATATGTTTCTCTGATACTTAAATGATAACTGTATGTTTTAGCAAAAATTCATCTTAGCTGTAGAGCAATTCTGTATTCAAGACACAGAACTGTGTTTTCACTGAAAGGCAGTTGAAATGCCAACTTGGCTCTGAGAACCTAAATGGAATTTCTAGGCAAATGAGGGACTCAGCAGTATTTAAGATTTAGAGAGTCTCACAGGTCCTTAACCTACAGAAGCCTTGAATTCAGGTGATACGTGCCTTGGACTCCTTTTCTTATGTCCTTAGACTCATGCAATGTGGGTCCTTTTCCAGTTCTACCACTAATTTGTACTGGTAAGTCAATTTCCTTTTTTCGTTTGTTTTCCTGCCTCTTAATGTTTCTATAGGTTTTTGAATTGGAATTTGTTCAAAAGTATATTCCAATTCAGCTATAAGATATCTGTATCTTGATGTGTTTACTTAGCTAATTAATTTTCATCCTGAAGGCATCAAAAAGAGTATGGACAGTCCCAACAGAAGTGGAAACACCGTTCACTAGAGTCGTTTCCCTAATCATAATACTTGTAATATATTTTCATTGCACAGATTTTGTCAGAAACAGTAACACTATATAAACCAAAGGATCTGTTGCCAAAAACAGTACTGTCTGTTCAATAGGGACCCTGGAGTAGATATGGAGTAGAGTGGGTGTTTCAGTGATGTAGCTCCCACATTTCTTGGTATTTTTACATTGACGACTGCAACCAGATCCTCAAATATGTAATATGTCAAGGATGCTAAAGAGGAGACAATGCAAGTGTGGACACTTTTGGATTCTTAAGCAGGTTTGCTGATGATTGCTTATGCAACAGCCAATTAATTAATATCTGCTATTCACTGTCTTTTAAAAAAGGCAGTAAAAACTAAAAAGAGGGGAAAACAAAAATTGTATTTATCAGAATCATAGAATATAAAATTGTGGTACAAACAGATTAACTTTATATCAGTATGCACCATCACGAAAAGCTTTGCTGTCTTTTCCAAGTTCAGCAGTTCTTCAGGTCGCCTTTGTTTTTGCAAATATTATTCTCTGTCTTTTCTCTATTTCATTCATCATAAACTGCTGATAGGCACTTCACATATTATTTCCCAGCTAATTATGGAGATTTATTTCCAAGTAACTAGGATTCCTCTGGCCATTTACGCATTCTCAAACAAGGACCTCTGTCCTTTTCACTCCCACTTCAACCATGGAAGAAGACTCTTAAAGAGCTTCACAAAGCTATCTTAACAACGTACTTCAGGAAGCTTTGCAACCTTGCAACAATGCCTGCAGGACAAGGAAAGCTCTTGCTTTGCTGAGGTTCCCACTTTTCAAGTTGACCATTTTTTCCTGGTACATGCATACCAAAATGAATTTAGATTTTGTTCATACAAGAAGAACTAGACACACATTGGACCTAGCTCATAAATATCAGCATGATCACAAACTGGGTTGCTTAGACTGGTTTCATTTATCTCAGCTGTGGACATGAAAGTATAGAAAGAGCTGGTAAAGCAGCACATAAGTCAGTCTGAACATGTCAGAGTTACAGAATGCTATGTCTGTGGTGTTCTGTTACTTCCAGGTGTGGTGGCAGTTATAAACCGGACTGTGGTAATGCCCCAGATGTTTTCTGGCTTGGATTTGTCTTCTAGTATTCATCCTCAATCAGTTCTTGTGCATGAAAGAGATGCTTGATTTCTTGGCATGATGATAATAAACAGTACAGATTTACCAATATAGTTTTCTGGGATTTAGATGCATATTTGATACCTGTTGACAAACTTAAAAGAATGTTAATGTTGTATTTTTTAGAGGGTTAAACACATTACCTATGTTCTCCACCTCACATACAAATAAATCCATGAGGACAAAATGAGTATTTCTATAGAATGGCAGTAATGATAAAATTATTGCAGTTCACACACATTTTATTTGGTATTTCCTAACACATTTCATAATGTTATTTTTAAAGGAATCACATAAGTATCTTTTAAATGTCATTTCTCATGAAACTATATTCTCATCATGTGCACACAAATTCAAGCCAAGCTTCATACAATGACCAAGGTCATGGCCAAATACATAGAACAAATAGATAGAAAAGTTTTCCTTGTTTTAATAATGACTGAAAGATTAAGCGTTTAGGATATTGTCAGTTTTACTAAGTGAGCATATTTATTTTATTGTAAGGAGAAGATCTCAATGGGTTAAAACTTAGCTTTTCTTTAGAAATTCCTTTGTCAGTTGTTCAAGGTAGTGAAAGATAACTATATTTCCCATACAAACCCAGCATTTATTATGCAACACTTTTTAATAAGCTTTAAAATAAACTTAGAAAAATACACAAAATTATAAATAATTGATATTTATGAAAAGCTTTGTCAACACTACTCCAAATTTTAATTAATTAAACACTTACTTCATGGATATTAGCACAAAAAGTGCTAGCATTTTTCTTTTGGTCATTAACAATGAGTGCTAGTGTCAACATTATTGACAGGTTAAAAATACGTTTCGTGAAGTTATGTCACTTTCATAGAACATTTAAATAAGGAATGTGATAAATTTAGCTTTTTGACAGTAACCTATGTATTTTCTTTTCTTATTTTCTTTCTTTTTTTTTTCTTTCCTTCGGTGACAACAACCTGAATTTGCTAACAGAGTGAAGCAATAGATTGAATAGTTGAAGTTTGTTGCTATCACTAAATGCAGACAGCGGGCTATGTAAAGTTTTACATTGGTTCAGAATCACAGATGCATAGACTCAGTAGTCAATGACTTGTGCTTGAAACTTGTTATCCTTAGTCACGCAAAAAAAGTCCGAATGACAACAGTCAGCTTGGTTCATGTCTCCAAAATAAAATAATTACATAACATATTTCAGCATCACTGGAAGGTAAAGTGTAAGAAGACTCAACATCTGGTTTAACTTCATCTATACAACAGTCCATCTCCAAGCCATTACTAGTCCTTTTAAGCTCCTTTTACTCCTTTTCTAGCTTGCAGAAGATCCCTTATTCTCTGAATATTTCTGAGCAGGTGTCATCAGACCCTTTATTTCTTCTTCCTTCAGCTGTTACTTTCCAGCATGAGATATGATGACAGGCTGAAATACTAGCCCTGGAAGCCTGACTGGAGAAAGATGGAAGCTTATTAGTGTTATACAGTACAAGTGAGTGGGCAACAGCCTTATATGCTTCTATGATACAAACCACAAAATTCCTTAACACTGACTCTCTCACCTTGTACTTTTTTCTATCCTCATTTTCTTTTTGTTCCAGGAGCCTGTAAAGATTCATATCTCAGTTCTCCTTTCCTATTTGCACTTAGATGCTAGGAAGCAAATTGTAGTCAATCAAGCATGCTTTTAAATGGCTCTTAAAAGAAATTCCACAGACAACCACACTTCTTTCTGTGCTGTAGCTCACTAACCAAGAGCTTCTCAGAGAGGTGTGCATCATTACTCTGAACTCTAGGTTTAAGCTCACAGCACCTGTGCCTTCACTTCTTAAATCTTAATTGGTACAAGTCATCATGCTATGAGAATTCATTAGTAGTTAGCTTCTGCGACCACATTACACAGTACAGAAAATTAAGGTCTTTCAGCTGAAACCTTGACAAGTTATTGATTTCAGAAGCTTTTCTCTGTGTCAATACTGAGACACTTTTTTTTTTTAGAAGAGTATCAAATAAATGTCATTAAGAGTGATTGTTTGATTCTATCAATGGCATGATACCAATTAGTAGCTAATACTGAACTCTTCCCTGAAGATTTCTCTGTGGTTTTCTTTAAAGCCATACAGGAAGGCAGATTTTTTTTTTTTTTTTTTTTTTTCTGAACAATGTTATATAATTATCATTTCTGTAACTGATTTAGAAAGCAATTTGACTGTTTACCTTTACATGCGTTTTCATCTATACTGAGCACTATGTTATAAACTTTTGTCGTTTTTGTTTCATTTGCATAGCTTCAGGTCCAATCTAGATTGAAACAGAAATACCACAAGTACTAATCTTTCTGTTACCTGAAACATTAGACTTCAATCCAAGGGTTCAGTACTTGTAAAACTACAAATGAAGGTGGAAAATTACTCTGTGTGTGATAAAAAAAAGTATTTCAGTTACAAAATAGGAAATGCTGACTACGTCTTTCTTTAAACCAACCTTCTTCTTGACATCAGAGAAAGTATGTTTGACTGTCACTCTACTTTTTCCAGTAAAGCAATTGACATATTTTGGTCTAGTATAGTAATTTGTGAGAGCTTGAAAAGCATGGTTAAAGGAAGAGATATATTCATCATTTGTGGAGCACTTTAAGAAAACCCAGAGAGGACCTTTTCTGCTTTGTTTCCTGAACAAGAAAAACTATTCACCCTATAGCTATGGAAACTGAGGCTAAATGTCAGTTTTCTTCAAGGCAGGAGAAAACATATCTCTTGACTGTACAGCAGGCACAGAAAAGGTAGATAGCCAAAAGCACCTTTTCATTGATGAGGTTAAGACATTAATTCTTTGCAATGGCTTTTCTGCTTTCCCCTTCTGCAGCGGTCTCCCTTGGAACCAACACTCATGTCTTTGAGTCACCTTTCTGTGTGACATTGATGAGCCTTCCAAATCTGCAAGTGTCCAGTGCCAGTCTGAATATACACATTTAAACATACTTAAAAACCACTGGGGAAAATACGGCATTTTTGGTGGTCAGTCAGTTTTAAATAATTTTGTCTGATAGGTGTGACTGCCTGCTCCAGAATCAAGATTCTCGCTAAGAAATCTCTTCTATTCAGCGTTACAGAATTAATTTACTAATTATAATTAAATGAACCAATGCAATGAGGATTTTACATTAGCTTGAAACAATTGGTAAGAAATACAGTCTTCTGGATATGAACTGCAGTTTCATTCATTTAAATGAGTTCCCATTTTGTGGATAGTGCTGACAGCTTGGCTCTTGAACATTTCAATAACTTGTATCACTAATGAAAATACTCAAGGAAAGTAAGCAGAAGGATCATACTGTCATGATGTGCACAATGCCCTGCGTATCTGAGATAGCCTAGGAAGGGATTTAATCTCCAAAGTAGAAACTTAAAACTAATTGCAAGATTTCCATTTTTACTGTCTGCTTCATCCCATTTTGTGTTACAGACAGACAAAATCTGGGTTATGGCAGAAAACAGATACATTGTCATCACATACTTTTGAAGTGTGAGTCATAGAAATAATTGATAGTTAAGCAGCTTAATGGCTAATTATTTGTGTTATATATTGCTGATATAGAAGCATACATGCAGTTTTATAAAAACAAAATAAAGGCTTACAGATAAAGTGTTTGTTTCATACATGAAAGTAGATATGATATGGAACCTGGTGAGGCAGCAACAAAAGACAAAGTAACCATTAGTTAACTGTATGATCTTTGAAAAACTTTCTAAGACAGTTCTATTCTAAATGTGGCAGGGAAAGTTTGTGCTCGAAATACAGTGGAAAAGAGATAGCGCCATAGTGAATACTGTTGACTTACCAATATTGTTAATTAAGGTGAAAGAAAAATACTAATTAACAAATCTAAACTGTTACACATTTTGTCTGCTAATTGTTGTTATAGCAACTTGCTACCTTAAGCAAAAACTACAACCATAACATGAGGAAAACATCACTTTCTAGCAGTTGATGATTCTTGGGTGTATGTTGTCACCTCAGAAACAGTGGAGAGAACTGTATTTACAGAACCTCTTTAAATAGATCTTGTTCAAATTTTTGAAATAATTTGAATGCTCGTACAAACTTTGGATGTTTGCATACTGTTTTATGAAACACAGCCAACAGTATCTTCACATATTTTAGTTCACCAATTCATAATGAAAGTCAGTGCAGCAAAATATGTGTGGGTTTGTGTTCCAACAGAAACAGAGAAATCCAGATGCAGTTCAGCATAATTGGACTGGACAGTGTGTAGAAATAACCAAGCTAGCTCATCTTACTAGAAGTAAAATGGTCACATTAGTGCAGAAATCCACCTAGGATTAATTAGTCAAGAGAATCAGGGATGAGCTGTACCACACAGACATACCCTTACTGTGACTGTTTTTGAGCCACATCCAATTACCCCCTCACTGAAAGACAGGCAATTACACAGAGGGTGTTTTGTCTTCATTTCTTTGAATTCTGATTTTTCCATATTTACTCTGACATGCAGTCCCTCCTTCCAACTCTCTCTAGCTTTCCACTGAGTCCATCAAGTCTGAAGTGCCAGCAGCACAGATGGAGGTTCTCTTTCTTTCCTGAAACCCAAACCATGTTCTTCAGCACACAAGTCAGTCACTGTTTGCAGACATGTAACTGACAGAAAACTACATCCAAGGAGATTTGTAAACAGACAAAGGGCTCTTTCACATAGTGAGTTGTTGTGGTTTGAGGCTTGGAATGGGGTCACGACCTTCCAGCAACTGGGAGGACCCCAGGTGGGTGTGAAACCATTGTATTCCCTCCCCTTCCCACACACACTCTGATAAGAGGCAGGGAGTGGTTTCTTATTTCACTCCTGCCTTGGAGCTCAGAGAGGAAAGTTCTCCTTTCACTCCGTGGGACCCTGGAACCATTTCTGAGGGTTTTGTATATTTTATCTTTTGTATTATTCCCCTGATCTTTGTATATATAATTTTTCCTTACCTCCCTTTTTCGTTTTCTGTTCCTTGTTGAACAATATACTTCATTTTTTTTAAAAGTGTCTCTCTCTCTCTCAAGGGGGTGGGGGAGAGGCGAGTACATAGTTCTGTTCCGTGTGGGTCCTGCCCTGAACCCCTTTTTACACGGAACCAGGACATGACTGCATTGACAGAGATCCACAGTGACATGCTTCCATTTTCTGTTCCTCAGCTCAGCTTGGTTGTCATGTTACACCATGTAAAGAGGTAGCTCTACACCACGTTACACCTGCAAACTTTGGTGATAATATTCTGGCTGCACAACCCCACAGGACGGATATGAACATCGATGGAAAGCACTGGACAATCACAACTTTTGCAATGTGGCTACTTCTGACAAAAATTAGTGCTTCAAAGTATGGTTATTCTGAAACAAACTTCCATAAGGGACAGGCCTTCTTTAGAGATAGCATGGCTATTGTATTTCTTTATGCATCTGTCTTTTTTCAATCAGGCTATTTTTCACAAACAGACCCCTGAACCACGTACAGATCGTTCATCAGTATTTTCATAAAATATGCTGACAGAGGTTCTGGATTTAAAAAAAAAAAAAAAAAATAAAAAAATTTCTACTTATCATTGTACCTTGATCTTAATAACTGAATGATCTGAAATTCACCAAAGTGAATTAAATATTTTTTTATGTGTGTGATTATGCTCCTAGGAATCTGTCTTTTAATAAGCCTCCTAGTAAAATCTCAGCAAAAAAACAAATAAATCAAATTAAAAGCTCCCTTGACCTTCCCATTGTTTATACACTTCCCCTGACTATTTCTCATTCTGGGCAAGTATTCATCTACCTTTTGCATATTTTTAAGATATATTGCTGGTTGAGGTTCTTACATTATTTATTCTTCACCACATAAACAGCCAATTATCTGGGTTTTTTACCTGCTGTATCCTTCCATTGAGTGATCCCACCTTGATCTGCCAAGTTTTTTTACAGTTCAAAAGTTAGAGGTTGTCCCATTTCCACATTTCTCATTAAATGATTTTTGTAGCACCTAGCACTTTATATGCTGAATTAGAAATTGTACAAAGACATTTCATTTCTCAGTAGGCAGTAGAAGAAGCATATAAAGCCCACAGAAAAACTTGTTTATATTTCTGACTGTTTTGATGATTCTTCTGTTCTCTGCAGAACAATGGTTTCTGCCACCGACATGAGAAAGGTGTGGGCCTGAAACACTAGTTGTTGCCTTCACAGGGAAGTGACTTCCTCTAAAGGAAGTGCATAAAAGCACAACTCTTGATCTGTTAGCTGCAGCAGAAAACTAATGACCAGGGAAAGAATCAGCTAGGATGCCTTGGTCAAAAGGTGGTCTTTATCACCTTCAAAGTCAACAGCAGGTGGCCTCAGCATGTGTCTTAAGTTCCCTGCCACTACGGCCACAGCTGTATCTTCGGTATTCTGCTTTTACTGTTTTAGCTATTCTGCTACTTGTTAAACATTTTATTTCTAGGAAGTATGGCTTTTTACTACATTATATTGTATATCTTGCACTCTTCCTCACTCAAAATTAAAAAACATTTTCTGATTTAAAGAATCCAAATACTAGCAAACAGAGAAATATCCCTATATGGTATTATCAAACACAGAAGTATTCCTATGGCAAATGAGTAATATTTTACTAATTTCCCAGCCATTTCTCTGTAGATTTATCACATTCAGACTATTGCATATTTAATGAGTTTTTACTGATAAAAAATGCTCAAGCCTTTATGCCAAGTTAATTTACACATCTCTCTCATGATGGAGTCTTAACAAATAAAAATATTTTTCCCTCTATATATTTAAAATAGAAGAAACTCTTCCCTAGTGCATTCCAGAACAAAGAAACCCCACCAAACCAAGAGCATCAGCAGGTTATAGTTTTCATGCTCTGCGTTATTCACAATATATGTGTGTAATTTTCTGTTCACTATATACCTCTCATTTTTTCTGTTTACTATAAAACATTCCAACTTGATGTTATCTCTATATGACAGTTGTACTGTTTCTGCAGGTAAGATAATGTAGAAGAAACATATGAACAGGAAATAATTACCTTAACTAATGAGTGACTGATTCAAAGAAAATATCCAGGAGTAATATGTTGACTGCAAGTTCATCTAACACTGAAACAGCAACTGAAGAAATAATTTAGAAATAACTGTCTGGAATTACCCATCAGCGTTCAATATGAAATCTTCAAGACAGAGATGAAAATAAATGAAAACTGGAGAAAACAAAAGGAAAATATTTAACTTTGCTTAGACATAAGAATAACAGTTACAGAAACTTCTTTAACAGACAGGTGCTAATAGTTTTACCAAAGTCCACTTTTTTTTAGTGTAACAGTGAGGACATCTAGATATCTTTATAATTTGAGAACTAATTCAGCACTTAATCATGCAATGACTCTGTGGGTTTGTGTATTCAAACAAGTATCTGGTAACAGCTCTATTTCATATAAATCCCATTATTCATGAGACAACAGAAAATTACTTCTTCCTTATTAGTTTGTTGTTATTTGTAATTTTGTGTTTGTTATTCTATCTTAAATGTTTCAATTATTTTTTTAGATTATTCCAACAAGCAATTTTGCATCACAAATAACAAAGAACAAGTTGTAAAATAAACAACTCAAAGGATTACTTTAAATCATCAGATACCTAAAGTATTTGCTTATACTAGAAAATACCTGCCCTATTTCAAGTTTGACTTCCATAGGGACATTCAAAGAAATATGTGATTTAACATGGCTTTGTTAAACTATATTAAATCCTTGTGTAAACACTTTCTTCTGGAAGTGAAGATCCTTCAGTTCCACAGGCTTTAATTTTTTGAGGAGTTATAAGAAACAAAATTGAATTAAGGCCACTTTAAATCTGAGTGAAAATACTCTGCATGAGGCCTCGAAACATTTTAGGTAACTGACTTTTAAAATTAAAATAAGATTAGTTTTTCTTTGTGCCCTGTGAAGGCACATGAATGTTTTCCATCTCTGCTTAGTTCTTACCACTGCGCTGATTATCTGGCAAATACGGATGTTGGCAAGGCTTGGATTCACTCATTCTGTTCAATATCTAAGCAGATATTAGCTTATTTTTTTATATCTTCTCCTCCAAGGGAACAAACTGGTATCTACTGAGATAATTCTGTCACTCAGGTTGGTCACTGTCTGTGGGCCAAACATACCTATGAAGACAGTGTAGAGGTTAAAGAGAATTAAAAGACAGAGTAAAATGGTTACACATTTCTGGAAGTTGATATTCCTCACAGAGAAACATATATAGAATTCAGCTCGTGAGAAAACACTGAAAGCTTTTAACTCTCTGCATGGCATTTGATTATACTGAAATTATAAATTAAAAGAAGGAATTTATAGATAATACTTTGGAAAGGAAATGTATTATTTTTCTGGTAGCTAAAAGCATGACTTTCTTACAAGCAATGGTATCTGTTATTTTATCTTTCCTATTTCATGGAACTTAAAGCTTGCAACATGATTTTTTTTTTTTTTTTTTCTCTGAACCTCTCACAGGCTTTTTGTCGCTGTAATACAGCATAAATGAGCCAAGTGGTTCTGTGCACATGGTTGTCATATCCAGATGTGAGAATGACAGTGTGCATGCAGACTGAGATTTACACAATTCATCTTGGCAAATTATAGCATTTGGATAGTATTATTCACATTGCATTAACTCCTGTAATTATATACCAAAAGATCTCTATAATAAAATGTAGTACACAGCAGAACTATGATTTTTAAAATTTTAATTATCAGACTAATAATTGGTAAAGTTTATAATAAGTGTGTGATTGATTTTAGCTTGATATTAGAAAAAAAAAAAAAAAGAGAGAAGAAAAAGAATAAAACACGTTTCAAGCTCTGGAAAAGTAGAGATATACATTTAATAAAATCGTAAGTAAGAAGAGTTTCAGAAACGTTCCTGAAACCAGTGGGAAATCGTATAGCCAAAAACAAAATCCACAAGTTTAGGTCAAGTGAAACAGTATCTAATACATGTATTCCTGGCATGTTTATGTTATGCCAGCTGATTCATGCACCCAACCCAAATATATGCATGTGTTAGTCTTTCTTTGCATCTATTTGCTATACTGTATAGTTTACCATTCAAAGGTGTGGTATATACTACTATTATTTGTTGAGGTGTTTTTCTCCATGGAAACTGGAAACAGCATGTATGAGGTGTGACTCATAAGTATCTCAAGATGCTTCACAGAAGCACTCCAAGTAGTCAATAGAGATTAGATTTCACAAAGATGGTAGAGTTCTGAGAAGAAGTAGAAGCTCTATATCTATTTCTCTCTATTGATTATACAGGAGGCCAAAGGCAGCTTGACAGGCTGCAACACTGCAATTAAATACATATCGCTGGGCAGTTTAAATCTATATGCTGTTTCTTTCCTTGTGGTGCTCAAAAGGATATTATTAGCCCTGAGCAACAGTTGCAATAAATGACACTGAAAATGAAAGGTACCAGTCTTAACCTTCACTTCAGTCATAAACTCCTTCTACAAGAGAAGGACTAAAAAAAGTGTTTGCATGACAGAAGAAAGTAAATGAATAAAACAAGAGATGAAGATCCTTAAAAATGAAACACAGTTTCCATATACTTTACAACAAAATATTTGGTTAAATAAATACATCAAATTTATCTCTTAAAACAAAAAAGACATATTTAATGACCTTCCAGTTTTCCATTCATCCATTTTTACTATCTGCAGGCATGGGTCTAATTTTGTATTTCTGTTAGAGATCCCCACTCCAGTTCCAATTCTACAGTCATCCTTAGTGCTGACATTTTATCCTCGGCAGGGCTAAATTGAATTCAGAGTCTGTGCGGTATCTTCTCTATGTGCATCAGGCATTCCAAAGCTCAGTAGGTCAGAGGCATTTCAAAAAATAATTCAGATATTCCTATACATTCTGATAATTTTAGAAATGGACTCACATCTTGGACAAGAATATATATGCCTTCAGGAGCTGTTTCATTTAAAACTCAGATTGAATTAAAAATATTTTTTTATTATGTCATATCCTTCTAGAAACATTAGCTTGAGTTTAATCTCCTCTTTAAGACAATATTCCTTATAAGCTATCCAGCTTTGTAACATACATGTAGTGCATAACGATCAAGTGTATGTAAGTATATAAAGAAATACAATTTAAATATCTGTTATATTACAAAACCATGATAAAATCAGTTTAAAATGTTTCATTTCAGCACTCTCAAAAAAAAAAAAAAAAAAATTCTTGTTTGCTTTGGTTTAAAAAGTGTTTGGATGTGTTTCTATCTTGATCTAACACTAAGTTGTGGCTTCCTAAGTTGTTAGGCTGTTTGGAGGAACCGTAGTTCACACTGCTCTTGTCCTCACTTTCCTGCCTGGTCTTCTGACTGCAAGCAAGAACTGTGGTGCCATGGAGCACTGTAAGAGCAGAAAGTGGTACCAGTGTACAATGCACTGTGGGACATCTTGGCTTGTAGGAAATACAGAAACATAATGAGCTTAGGTTGTATAAATATAGATGGACTGTGAATAGACTTGAAAGGGACCTTAATTAACTTGACAGATCAATTTTTTTTCTCTCATAGTTCTACCCATACTTTAAAATAAATTAAAAAAAAAAATTTAAAAAAAGTAATTCAGCAGTTTTCCTGTACAAGAATTCAAGTTTCTAAAAGCTTTATTTATCTTTTTCTTTACCCCCAAAGGAGTCAAATGATGTCCTTGTTTTTGTTGTTTGGGTTTGTTTGGGTTTTTTTTCATTTTTTTTTTTTTAAGATTCCCAGTAAAGCTCCCAAATAAATATATAAAGTTCACCATTTTGGTAACTCAGTTCTTTTGAAACTACATTTCTCTGTGAGTAACTTTTGTTTCTAAATTAAGTGGTTTTTTTTTTCAGAAACTGTAGAAGAGCTGTACTATCACTACATAGCCCAGGGCAAAAGACTGTTACTCTCTGAAGCCCCTAAAATCTCCAGTAAATCAATGAACACAGTGCTGTACCAACAATCAACAGAAACTAGTTCCATACTATAGGCAATAAAATGTACAGCAATACAAAAACTAAGCTAAATAGAAAGCACATACATTTTCATCTGTGTCTCCAATGAACTGTTCCTCTACCAGACCAGTGTGTAAATGTTTGTAAAGAACTATGCTTCCTCTCAGTGATTATAGTAAGTCAGTAAGACAGCAAGATAACATCTCAAATCAATGCCTATAGAACGAATGCCCACACAATACAGGAAATATATTTGACATTGACAGCAGGTACTTCCACTGCTTATTGCACTGCAGCTTCCCAAATGCTAATGTGTTGAAGTTTGCTCTGTGAAAAGATCTTTTCAAATTTAGACACAAATATTCTAAATTAAAGGTAGATAAGTTAGAAAATAAACAACGTGATTTTCTCATGTGCTTTGTGGAATAAATGTTTTTGCATGTTGTACGTACGTATGCATCCGTGTGTCTATGTATATGTGTAAGTAAGTGTATGCTTGCACATATTTAGTATGTGCTGTTTTGTGTGGCTCTTATAATCCTGAAAGGGGGCTAAATATTCACATTTTTTTTTATTGTTTGTGGACAGAATTGTGGGAGAACACCTTGAAAGTTTAAAGCAAGGTAAATGTCTCAGCAGTTGAGATACCAATATGATTCCAAGAGTTCTTAGGCATGGGTTTCCCAAATATGTGTGTTCTTCCTTCACATATTCAGCTACCTTAACCTCTTTTTGTTACATTTGAAAGAAATCACATATTAGCTGTGATTCAGTGCTGAAGCACAGGTATTTAGAAGCTTTGTATATCAGATATTGTAGTCATAATCACAAGGATGACAGATGCAACACAGGACCTATGAGTGAGCTGTTCCTTTTGGAGCAGCAACAGGAAGGAAGCTCATGTCAATAGAAGATATCTGAAATGCCACTAGGTTTGTACTAGTTCTGTACCAGAATGTTTTGTTTATGCTTAAATAAAAATGTAATGAAAACTGAAGTAATTTTATTTCTATTTTTAATGTCAGCCAAATTTATAAAAACTGTATTGACTTGGACACCTCATCTGGATGCCATACATTAACAGTCCTTAGATCTGCCTACAGCCTTAAAATGGCATCCATTTACTCCAATGAGATCTCAGCACAAACAGAATTAGATAAAGAAGCTGCTGAAATTCAGCTCGGTTTTTATTTCTGGATACAAATATGTACTGGATCTGGAAGTGATGGCATAGACTTTCTTCACAGCAACACATATGATGCTGTGCTATAATCTATGAGTGAAACAGTGTTGATAACACACCTGCGTTTTAGTTTAGCAGTGCCTACAGACCACTGGGGCCTTCTCTGTTTCTCAGTCTGACCACACTCCCACTCCCTCAGGAGTAGGCTAGAGGTGGACAAGACGATGGGAGGAGATAAAGACAGGATAACCAACCCCAACAGACCAAAGGGATACTCTATACCATGTAATATTATGCTCAGCAATAAACCTAGGGGGTTGTTGTTCCAAAGTAGCCATCTACTTAGGGACTGTCTGGGCATCAGTCTGCTGGTGGGAGATAGTGAATGATTATATTTGCATCACATTTTTGATTGTTTGCTTTTGTCTTTCCTTGTGTTATTAAAGTGCCTTTATCTTGACCCATGGATCTTGATTTTGCTTTTTGGATTATCTTCTCCTGGCTCTCAATGGGGAGTGAGTGGACAGCTGGTCATTGCTTATCTGCTGGCTGAAGTAAACCCAGAAAAATGTTATGTTTAATTGTCACTTCTACCCAAAAAAGACAGTGTTGTAGCAGCTGAACAAAAAAAAAAAATCCATTAAGTGATCTGCTTCCTGGATTCTTTTGACTCAGCAAGAACCTTATTTAAAATTAGGGAAATGGGATAAAAAATTAATGATGGCCACCATTACATGACTAAGAAGTGCATTTGGTAATGAACTGAACTCGAATATGCAGAATGCTGATGAGATTGGCAGCCACTACAGTACTGCCAACACAGTATTCCAAGTAAAACTTAATGAGTTTTTCTGTTTCCATAAAACATCCTGTGTTCTGAAAAATTACCTTTTGGCTGTCTTCAAAGCTTCAACATTTAGATTTTTTTCCTCTCCATAAAAACAGTGTTTGGCCTTTATGTAGCCCCCAAGACTGAAAGTGACTATATCATTCATCTCTAATTATTACTTTTTCCTCATCATAACGCTTCTTAATGTTCTTTGTTTTATCATATTTTATTCTTATCGGATTCTAATTTATGTTACAAGGTTAGAAGACCTCACTGTTTACCATATTCTTCTCTTTATTCAGAAATATCAGTGGTCTGCTAATTATTAGAACAGCATGTAGAAATTCGTTTGTCATTATTATTTTTCCTACTGCCAACTTATCACAAAGCTATTTGCTTTTTAAAATGTCATTCATGAACTGCAACCAAAAAAAAAAAAAAAAAAAAAACACCATCCATTGTGCTCAGTTAAGAATTTACGAAAATTAATTTGTTTGATGGACATTTAACCATGTGTCCATCTCATTTTAGACTCAGAGTATTAGGCTATAAAGTGTATTGATGTTGATAACACTGTAAGTATGTTTGCTGTTACTGGATCACGCAGTTATCTATTGCTGAAAATGAGGTTCAGTCAAATGCTTTGAGTGGTGGTACACAAAGCAAAGTTTGTTATTCATTAACTGTAATTATGACATAGTGACAGTATTGAAGGATGAACAAAATACAAAAAAAAAAGCAATCACTCTGGTTGGGTTTTGTGTGTGTGTGCAGTAAATCTCACAAGCAAAGCATTTTAGAATGTTTAGAAGAAAAAAAAAAAAAAACATGTATGTTTACCCTGTAGGCATACATGAAAGCCATCATGCTGAAGAAAATGCATAGGTATAACCTTGAACACTGGGCTTTCTTTTACTAAAGAAGGAAATCTAATCCAAGACCAACTAAATATAGTACACTGTTTTTAGAAGAGTAACAAATGTTCGACTTCTACAGCCATCAGAACTAGATATTTTTCTTGATCTGCCTTGAACACTGATCACATTCAGTATTCCTCTTCTCAACACTTAACTCATTAGCAGAGCACGAATTAGAGTAGATATAATGTCTGTCTACCTAAATGAACTCTTTTCTCTGATCTTACATACTATTAGTATTCTCCTAAATAAGCATAATTAAAAAAAAAAAAAAAAAGTAGAAGACATACTGGAATAGCAAACAGAAATGTAGTTCTAGGTACCTCTGTGGAGGAAATTTTTCTTCAACAAAAAGATTTCAAGTGTCTTGCTCTTACACATAATAAGGGCAAGTCAGAACTGAAATGTTCTTTCCTGCACAACAGATTTGTTGCCAAATCCACATTGACTTCTTATCTCAGATTCCTGTAGATGTTAGTTGCAATTTTTCAGGCAGAAGAAAGAAGAGAGAGCTTGTTATTTACTTCCCAGTTGAAAAAAAATACCCTACTTGTGGAAAACAGAGGGTATACTTTTTTCTGTACAGCATCTACTCTATAAACATCTGAGTAAATTGAAATATGCAAAAATTAAATAAAAAATAGTAGACAGTAACCCTTTGGGAATACTCTTTTAAATAGCCTGATTTTATGTCTTTTAAGGCCTATAGTAGATATTTAAAAGGCAGACAAAGAAGGCCATTGATTAAGAACTTATAGCTGCTGCTGGTTAAGTCATTTGGTCTGTGAAAGGACCATGACTCCTACAGTATATGTGTAGATGGGAAAATAGATCTATAATTAGAGAAATATTATATTGCACATTATTGTTTATAATTATACTACTTAGAATTAAATTATACAATATAATTAATTACCCTTCTCATGGAATTAAGCTCAGTAGCTTCTCAAGTTTCTTCACAGAAGTAAATTCTTGGGAAAATAAGGGGGTTTATCAAATGATTGGTGATTACCCAGCTCACTAGTCCATCCAGATCGTTCTGTAAGGACTCTCTACCCTTGAGGGAGTTCATAACTCCTGCCAATTTAGTATCATGAGCAAATTTACTTAGTGCATATTCAACTCATGTGTTCAGATCATTTATAAAAACTTTAAAGAGCACTGGCCCTAAAATTATGCCTTAGGAAACCTCAGTAGTCACTGGCTGCCAGCCTGATATAACCCCACTTACTATAACCCTTTGAGCCTGATCCATCTGCTAGTTGTTACCCAATTTATTACAGAGTTTTCTGACTGTGTTCTGGACATTTTGTCCAGAGAGATACTGTGAAAGAAAATATCCAGAGCTATGCTAAAATTCAAACCCACTACATCTGCTGGCTTCCCTTGGTCAATTAGGTCAGTGGTTTTGTCATAAAGCAAAATTAACCTGGTTAAGCAGGACTTTTACCTCATAAACCTGTGATGGCTATGACTGCTTTGTCTCCCAAGTGTTTTTCAATAACTCCCAGAATAACCTTCTCCATAGTTTTACCAGGCACTGAAGTGAGACTGACAGGCCTTAATTACCAGGATGTTCCTTCTTATCCTTCTTCAAAATTGGAACATTTGCCATCTTCCAGTCAGCTGGAACCTCTTCAGACTCCCAAGATCACAGAAAAATAGGGGCAGGAGGTCCCATAATGACATTGACCAGCTCTTTCAGCAGTCTGGGTTGAAGTCCACCTGGCCCCATTGATTTATGTGCATTCAGCTGGAGCAGCAAGTCTTGAACAAGTTCAGAGTTTGATGGGAGTTTATCAACCTCCACAGTCACGGTCTACAACTCACAACTCTGAGGGTCTCAGTAACCATCATCAGTGTTAAAAGCAGGAGCCAAGAAGTCATTAAATGTCTCTCTTTTGTCTGATTCCCTACTTGTGAGATGACTAATCTCATCAAGTAACAGACCAAGTTACTTCACCTTGTAACTTCGACTTTCCTCTGTTTTTGACATATGTCCGGCTTTCAGATTTTTTCATTAAATTAAATTTACAGTTGTACTATATCGTACTAATGTGTGGTTGAGCTTGGAACTGGCTCACCAAAGTACTTCATAGCATTGGTAACTAATGTGAATGTTGAATTCTCTTACAGCTTCTCTACAGGGAAAGCTGTTTTTATGATATTATCAAGAAAAGAAACTGTTCAAGGAGAGTGTGGTGCCTTGCACCAATTAGAGACAGCACTTTTGGTTCTATACTGCAGAAAGATTTTATTAAAATAATGTTAAAACACAGAATCACAGAATCACAGAATCACAGAATCACAGAATCACAGAATGTTAAGCATTGGAAGGATTGAAAGATCATCTAGTCCAATCCCCCTGCCAAAGTAGGACCACCTAGAGCACGTCACACAAGAATGAGTCCAGGCACGTTTTAAATGTCTTCAGAGAAGGAGACTCTGCAACCCCTCTGGGCAGCCTGTTCCAGTGCTCTGTCACCCTCACAGTGAAAACGTTTCACCCTACGTTTCTGTGGAACCTCTTATGTTTCAGCTTGCACCCATTGCCCCTTGTCCTATCATTGAACATCACAGAGAAGAACCTGGTTCCAGCCTCCTGACACGAGCCCTTTACATAGTTATAAACATTAATGAGGTCACCCATCAGTCTCCTCTTCTCCAAGCTAAGGAGACCCAGCTCCCTCAGCCTCTCCTTGTAAGGGAGATGCTCCACTCCCTTATGCGTCTTTGTGGCTCTGCACTGGACTTCTTCAAGCAACTCCCTGTCCTTCTTGAACTCAGGGGCCCAGAACTGAACACAATATTCCAGGTGCGGTCTCACCAGGGCAGAGTGGAGGGGGAGCAGAACCCCTCTCGACCTACTAACTGCACCTCTTCTGACACACCCCAGGATGCCACTGGCCTTCTTGGCCACGAGGGCGCATTGCCAGCTCATCGTCATGCTGCGGTCCAGCAGCACCCACAGGTCCCCTTCCTCTGTGCTCCTCTCTAACAGGTCA
>NW_008583453.1:6735-14197 GCF_000691845.1 Merops nubicus | reverse complement strand
GTTCTGTATCATCAGTAAACTTGCTGACAGTGCACTCTGCTCCCTCATTCAGGTCATTGGGGAATATATGGAACAGTACTGGACCCAGCACCGACCCCTGAGGGGTTGCCTGCATTAGATACAGGCCTCCAACCAGACTCTGCCCCATTGACTACACTTTTCTGACTTCTTTCCTTCAACCGGTTCACAACCCACCTCACTACCTGATCATCCAGACCACGCTTTCCCAGCTTAGCTGTGAGCATGCTATGGGAGACAGTGTGATATATTTTACTGAAATCGAGATAAGCCACATCCACTGCACTACCATCATCTATCCACCTGGTCATTTCTTCATAGAAGGCTATCAGGTTGGTCAAACATAACTTACCCTTGGTAAAACCATGCTGACTGCTCCTAATGACCTTCTTGTCCTTGATATGTCTAGAGACAGCACCAAGGATAAGTTGTTCCATCACACACTTTTGTTCCGGTCGCCAAACTCAGCTGGTACTAACCCTGACTTGTCAAATACAAAATTATGCCCTTTCATCTGAAATTTAGACAATAATGTTTGCAACCGTTGTCTGAAAACTAACTCATGTTATTAATGTTTGTAGTTTAGTGTCTTCAATGCAGGCAAACAAACAGCATGAGTAATAATCCTACCTCGTTATTCTTAATACTTTTAGAAAAATATGAATTTGACAGGCATACTAATGCCTCCTGGAGAGTAGGTTTGGATAACATAGAATACTTAGCACTAAATCCAGCTTCTTCAATTTTCCTTCTAAGCCAAAACTAGAGTAAAAACAATCAGGCATTTACAGATGACAGCAACCAATTTGCATGAATAATATACAGGAAGAAGAAAGAACTCAGATATATTGACTGCTGCATTAACATTTTTCTTGTTTCCTTTTCTCTCTCTCAAGAGAAAATACATTCAAGGCTAGCAAGCTGCGGAACAATTTATTTTGAAAACCTCTTATAGACTGAGATAGAACAATTTCAACAGGTTGCTGAGAGGACTCTTCTTAATGTGCAGCTCAGGACAGACTGAAACTTGTAAAATAAGAAACATTGTAATTGTTAGAAACCATCACAAAAGACACATTGTAAGAATTAAACACAAAGACACATAAGAGACTTTAAGCACATATTTTAAATGTCTTAAACACTACTTGGGAGGTTAAAATCAGTTCTTATGTGCTCTATTGAGATCACTGTGATTCTTCAATATTTAACATAAAAAATGAATTCTAGAATATTTTGTCTAGGAAGCTATCCCTGAGAATAAAAGAAGTGTCAGGAAAATCAATAAGTCTTCAAGCCTATTTGAGAAAGATTTAAAATGGTAAAAGTATCTATTTGGGTTTTTTTCACATCATAACTAAGATCAATAATGACTAGAGGCTATGGAAATTGATAGAGCTGCCATTTCTGTGAACGGATGAGTGGAGGAAGTAAACGTCTTACTCTAACTGAAAAAGTCACAGCTTTCAGTGTTTTCTATTTGACTTGATATTATAAGGAAAAAAAAAACCAAACAAACAAAAACAAAACAAAAAAAAATAAACAAACCTTTAACTAAAGAGTTTGGGGCTTTTTTAGGAAAAACAATGCATAAGAAATCACAGAATGCTGTATAAGTATCCTCTACAGATCATTTCCAAAAGGTGATGGTGACTTTACATTCCTCAGGGAGAGCTTAATCCCTGAACTGAATCCCCTGTATTGGGAGGACTGAAAGAGTCACTCGTTAAACATCATCTTTCCTTAGCCTTTCCATTTTAATATACTACAAAAATAATTTCTATTTGAAGAAATATAATACAATGGAAAAATAATAAACTATCACAAGCACGTTTTACATAACAATAAATGAACATTTTCCTTTTTTGGCCTACATTTCCCTTGCCTTTTTTTTTTTTTTCTTTTTTTTTAAATCTTCATTGAATTATTTCTCCATAATACTGGGCTATTAGTTTTGCTCTTATGCTCTTAATATTTGCTATATTTTGTCTATCTCACAACTTTTGTCCCTCTCCCAACAACTTTCTTAACGTTTCTCCATATTTTTCCCCTTTTTTTCTACAGCTTGCTTTATTCACATGTAAACTTGTATATATTCACAGAGAAGTGCAAGTGCTGTAATACAGATTTTAAAAAGGTAAATAAGTGTTGCCTACAACTAGACCTACCTTGGCAAGCCTACCTTAAAAAAAGAATAGATGAGGAAAATCATTAAAGAAGTTTCTACTTATTATTTCAAAAGTATATAGAGTTTGTATAGCATCTGAAAAAAAATCAGATTACCAAAATGACAAGGAATTTAAGCACTAATGCAAAATTAATAATTAAAAAAGAGAGAGACTTAGGAAAGCAAATTTGAGGAATAAGGATATTCATGTAGCTCTCATTCTTCCTAGATAAGGAAAGTTATTAATAAATAAATAAAAAAAAAACTTTTTTTTCAGCACTCTTGACAGGACCATTCTTTACAATGCAGATTGCAGACACAGAGAGGATGCCCACACTGGTACATTCTTTGTCGGGTCTTGTGATAGTGGCATTCAGGTATGTAGGTGTTTATGTGTACTTATCTAAATATAGATAGACTTAAACACATGTTGTATTATACTCTCAGGTACGAAACTTGAAAGAAAAAAGATAAATTTATCATTCTGCAGCACAAAGCAATAAACGTAATACCTTACATTTTGCACAGGATTTAGCACAACCCGGTAAGAATCAAAGAGATCTGGAGATCTATGATGAGAAGCATCATGTAGCTTTTGTGAGTCTCAAAGGAAGGGGGGAGGGAAAAAAAAAAATGGAGAGAGAAAGGCAATGTGGTTGATTGATAAAGAAATGTTGCAATCTAGATGGCACAGAAGTGATAGCAAAAATATTTACAGTGGGGTGTAAGAAGTTAAACCAAATATAATACTGGAAGCAGCTACTCTCAGTATGACTGTAGTAATTATTCTCTTTCCATTTATTCAGCAGTTTAGGAGCTGTCCTTTTCACTTACAAATATGCTGTGTATGCTGTAGTTTTGCAACAGACTCATGGTTCAATTGTATTGATAGCTCCTGTTTGCCTGAATTGAAGTCTTGGTAACTGTGGACAATTCCTCTTGGTGTCCTCTTGACACTACTGATATGTATGGTTATTAAAGGTAATAAACAAACGTGTGCTGCTGTTTGTTCCACCCAGAGTGCGTGTGGGAAATCAAACAATGAAAAGGTAACTCAGAATTAACCTGATCTACATATATCAAAATAAAATACTGTAGCACATAATTAAGTAACTCCCTCATTCACTCACAGGCATGCAGCTAATGTATTACTGCAATGATTTCACTCTTCCTCAGATGACTCCTTCAAACACAAACAACTTTGCAACACAAAATAAAGCTCAGCATTTGGCATTTCAGGATACTGAGGGAACAGTGTGTTTATGTTCTTTTACAGCTTTGGAAAATTACCGATTAATTTCGTAAAGTAAAAACTGAATACTTTCTAACTGAAGAAGGATTTCATGACACTGAACTTTGAGAAAGAATAAAGATACATGTACAAATCTATAACAGTTTCCATTTTCTACACAAGTCTTAAATGAATTATTCATTAAGAATTTTTTAATACCCCAAAATTAGAGAAAAATTACTAGCCTATTTTCCAGTGTTACTCAAATAACTTTACTTATTTTATAAACTCTATGACTCTTTTCAAAACAAATCTTTGGCAAATCCTCAGTCACAGATGATTATTTTATCCACTTACAGTTATGCATTACTCTAGTGCTTGCATGATATATATTTCCTGCCAAGATTCAGCCACTATAAAATGTGCAAATTTCCCAATGGATGTGTCACTAATTTTCTTTTTAAGGGAACAGCTTTAATATTCTCAAAAAAAAAAAAAAAAAAAAAAAAACAGAATCCATAATCATATACTAAATCTAATATTTCCAGCATTTTTAAGGTTTCCTAGATAATTTTCTGAGTCATACATGAAGCTGTTAAATTTTGATGAGAGGAAAAAAAAATTTTTTTATAGCTGTATTATTAAAATGAACAAAAACATTTCTTTCTCTTTCTTTGTCCAGTTTCTGTAGCAGATAGGATTCTGAAGATTCTGAATTAAAATAGAAGATGGAAAAGTTTTCCAGGAATTCAACAGTAGATTACTGATTTCAAATTGTTTAAATAAAAGTGCTGTGCTACTAAGCACTTTTAAATTTTAGTAGATCAGAGATATTTGGGGCATAATATCAGTAGTTGGAATATAAAACTTAAAAGTCCTTTCCATAGCAACAATACCTATGAAAATTATGTAAAGCCATCATGTTATCAAAGACAAAATTGGCAGAGGGCCCAATATCTTAAAAAGGAAAATTTAAATTGTGATTTTATTAAATTACCTGCTATGAATTTTTGTCATTAGTAAGGATAATAAATGTCACGTTAAAATGTGGTAGGCAATTTTCCTTTTTTGGTTCTGTGAAGGTGGATTTCTTTGTTGTTTCAGCAACAACTACAGCTTATCAATAAACAACAATAAAAGTGCTGCTTTAAGAAACTGGCCAATTTAAAAAAAAATAAATTTGAAATTACTTGTGCTTTCTGATTTCACTGTTGTTTTTTTTTTCTAGTTTGCATTTCAAAATAAGAAAATAATTCACAGACCCGTCAGATGAGGAAGGGGACATAGGATGGTATTGCAGCTGAATACATTTTACACAGTTTGTTTTACCAGCAATTCAAAAAATTAAAAAAATTTTTATTAAAAAAATGAGACAAATCAAAGGATGACTTCAGCAACACTTACTATAACAAGTGATGTAGTAAAACAGTGACTTGATTACAGGTCCCAGGATGACAAAATTCATGCTAACTTACTACAAGGTATCTCCAGCCAAAGCATGTATATATGCAGAAACACAAAATATAAAGACACGGAAACACTTGACCAGTGAAATATGTAGATGCCTAAACTCATAAAAGCAAGTGCCTAAAATTAAAAAACTCAGTACGTAAAGAGGTGAGTAAAAGAGACAAGCCTGTAGTTAAAAATTTCTCCCTTTGAGTTTAGAGTAAATACAATGCACCAACATTTCACGATGTGCAGGAATTGAATATTGAGGAGCAAGGAGTCTTGAGCAGCCATGTGATGCTCAACTCACAGTTGAGGGAAGTAAGGGGAAATACTACTTACTCTATATGCAATAATTCACACATGGTTTATTCTGATAGACTCTGAATTTAAGCATTAAAAGAAGTCCACAACTATCTTACCTTATTTTTCAGCATAAGAAGAGGTAAATATAATGCATTAAACTAATATTTGCCTATATTTTTATTTTATGACAGATTCATGTGTTCTTTAACAAATAGAAAGACAAACTGCATACTTATAAACCTCACAAGAGAGAGACTTGGGTTCTCAAGCTTTATTTTTATTCTTTCTGTGATAAAACACATTCTGGCTAACAAAAACATGTTTGACGTGGAGGCTAAGGATATTTGTCTACTACAGAAAAAATTAATGAAGCTGCTTAGATTAATTAGGAATAGTTCTGTTAGAATGACAGAATGACAATTACTTTGACAGAAACATTGATATAAAGTTTTTGTCTCAGATATGAACAGACTGTAGAAAGGCTCTGAGTAGAGCAGAACTATATGTTTATAGTGATAAATTCACGAGATACACTGCAGAGTGTGGTCCAGTTAATGACAGTCTTTTACATGAAAGTTAATATTTCACAAATAAGATTACTTTTTTTTTTTTTTTTTTTTTCCCTGTTAAGACCACTGAATTTAAACTTCTACACTGGAAGACTTATGAATGTCATCTATCTGGACTTCTGTAAGGTTTTTGACATAGTCCTCCACAACATCCTTCTCGCTAAATAAGAGAAGATATTGTAGAGGTGTGGATTTGATGGATGGACAATTTGGTGGATAAGGAATTGATTAGATAGTCACATTCAGAAGGTAATGAACATCTGCTTGGTGTCCAGATGCAGATCAAAGACAAATGGTATGCCTCAGGGGTCCATACTAGGAAAACTTCTGTTAAATACCTTCATCAGTGACAGAGTCAGTGGGATTGAGTGGTATTGGCCTGAGTAAGTTTGCAGATGATACCCAACTGGGTGATATGGTTCACACACCAGAGGGATGGAATGTCTTTCAAAGGCAGCTGGACAAGCTTGAGAAATGAGCCTGTGTGAACCTCATGAGGTTCAACAAGGCCAAGTGAAAGGTCTGGCACCTAGGTTGGGGCAATTTCCAATACCAGTATGGACTGGGGCATGAATGGATGGAGAGCATCCCTGTGGAGAAGGACTTGTGGGTGTTGGTGGATGTATATCTGGACATGAGCCAGCAGTATGTACTCACAACTCAGAAAGTCATCTGTATCCTGGGCTGCATCAAAAGACACATGACCAGCAGGTTAATAGAGCCAATTCTGTTCCTCTACTTGGCTCTGGTGAGACCCCACCTGGAGTACTGCGTCCAGCTCTGGGGTCCTCAGCACAACACACACATGGACCTGTTGGAGAGGGTCTAGATGAGGGCCACAAAAATGTTCAGAAGGCTGAAACACCTCTCCTGTGAAGAAAAGCTGAGACAGTCGGGGTTGTCCAGGGAGATCACACTGTGGCTTTTCAGCATTCAAAGGGAGTCTATAACAAAGATGGACAGTCTTTTTAGCACAGCCTGTTGCTACAGCACAAGGTTAATGTTTTAAAATGAAAAGAGGTTATACTTACACTAGGTATAAGAAAGAAAGTATTTTAAATGAGGGTGGTGAAACACTGGAACAGGTTGCCCAGAGAGGTGGTGAGTGCCTCATACCTGGAAACATTCAAGGTCAGATTGGACAAGGCTCTGAGCAAGTTAATCAGCCTGGTATAGTTGAAGATGTTCCTGCTCACTGAAGAGTGGTTGGACTAGGCTACATTTTAAAGGTCCTTTACACCCCAAACCACTCTATGATTCTATGATTGTTTCTATGATTCTGTGGTTTCTTTTTTCACAGACACCTTTTCCTGTACAAACAACATGGAAACACACACATTACCACAACCACCACATATTTCAAAATGCAAAATCTGGCGAAGTAAAACAAATAAAAAATAATGACAAAAAAGAACAGCTTTATAAGGCTATAGTACTTTCAAAAGTGCTGGTCCTGTACCTTACATAATTGTGGGTTACGAAATATAGTGTCTTAGTACACTTGTCCCAGAAAAATCTCATGTTAATCAAGAGCATCAGTGAGGAAAATTGCTTTCCCAGTATCAGTAATCAACTAATCAACTCTGTCTTTGTGAGCTATAGATTGTTCTCAACTTATTGCTGACTATCATGGTTAGGGTCAGGGCTACCCCAGACCTATAACAGGCGTGCTGTGTTAAATCCTCTCCTCTCCCAAAGTGAAATAGAAAAGGAGTAAGGGAAAGA
>NW_008583453.1:0-6724 GCF_000691845.1 Merops nubicus | reverse complement strand
ACTTTCCTGTCCCAAACAGAAAGAGAAAGGAAATAAGGGAGAGAGAGGCTTATGAATTAGAAAAACAAATGCAGAGAGCTTTAATAAAAACAGTAATAATAAAATGAAATATATACAAAACCAGTATTGAACCCAACCCCCCAGATGGTAATTACATCACTGTCACCACACATCCTGTGGTGACTTGAGAAGTCCCAGACTGGGCTGAGCTACAGATGGGAACTGGATTCAGGAGCTGGATTCTTGAATTGTATTCGGGAACACACAGATCAGGATCACAGGCAGAACAGTCAGAACAGGCAGAACAGTCTTTCTTGGACACTGGCCACTGAAAAATAGAATTTGACCCTCGTGGTCCCTCAGCTTTATACTGAACATGATGGATATGGGATGGGATAACCCACTGGTCAATTTATGGTCACCTGTCCTGTCCACTCCTCCCTTCAGGTGCCACCTTTCTCTTTCTGCCCACCCCTCCTCCCCCTGCAATGTAGTATACAAGATTTAGCAGTGATCTTGCTTACCAATTCTTGGTAGTAACTCTAAATGTTAAGCGTTATCACTGCTAGAGGCAGATGCTGTCTGTGAAAATATGCTGTGAACTTCAGAAAGTGCAGTTATAGAAGAGACTTAGCTGAAAAGTAAAATCACTGAACAGGATTGGTTCTGTTCTAACTCAAACCAGGATACTGACCAGAGAGCAAATTTCTTTTATGTGACCCTCCCCAAATCAATCTAAGCTCCACTTTTTTCCGTGGTGATGTTACATAAAGGAAAAAAAACCTTTTAATTCTTTAGGTTGCTGCGAGCAAAGTGGTCTTCAGAAAAACCCAAATTCTTATTCAGTATTATCTCACAATTTTTCATACATTTGATGACTCCCTCATCCAAATTGTCCTTTTGTTCCACAAAGATTCAGTCAAAAGGCTCCAATGACTAGCAAACAATTATTTCAGAGTTGTTGTTATAGTAGATAATTTTCAATTTCCCTATAAGAGCAGACAGAAACTTCCACTGTACGCTCATTATGTTCACCTTTTGCAAATGTTCATTATGATGGGTCTGATGAAAGCATCTGCAGAAGTCAAGGGGATGAATTAGATATTATATTTTCACATAGAAAAAAAAAAAAAAAACTTACTGAAAGGGAGAAAAATTGCTCTTGAAGGAATTTTTAAGCATAGAAGATACTTCCAAATAGAAATCTGAATTTGGCCAATTTGTGTGCTATTATTCTGAAGGATGCTTCCTTAAAACACCACAGAAAATGAAATTGAGATAAAATGATTCAAGTAGTATGATCATTCCAAAATTCTCCTATTTCATAAAGTACTGAATAAATTTGGTAGATAGTGGCAGTCATAGCTTCTTTATGGTTTTCTAGTACCATGTGAAAAAATACAGACTTAAGTAGGTGAGAACTCAGTGAGAATTCATAAAATGACATTTTTCGTGAACCACCAGAACATGGTAAATTATTAAAAATTAAAAAAAAAAATTGAAACAACTGATTTCAAAATTTTGATATTTCAACAGCAATATTTTTCCTCTGTAATCATATAAGCTTAAATAGTAAATATAGTAAGTTACTCTCCTCTTTCAAAACATAATCAGACTTGAAATTACATTATGTATTTCTCTTAATTTGGTCAAAGCAGAAAAACTACTTGTTTGTCTACTACTAATACACAGAACATCTCTCTTTGTCCTCTTCCCATAACCATGAACAACACGACCCACTGCATAGAAGTCAGTACAGATAGAGTCATGGGCAAAATTAAGTCTTTCATTGCCTTCAATCACAAACTAATCACAGTGCAATTCTTGAGCACAATAACACAAGATTAAGAAATGCTGTCTTCTGCTCCAAACGGCTAATAAGTTGAAAATAAGCTTTGGATAAAATAGACTTTGATACATAGTGTCTGTTTCTTTAGAACATTATGTTTTACATTTTAATTCAACCTCCCCAGGAATTTTCAGAAACTGTTTCAATTATGTTGATGAAAATTATTCTATCACTTGAAAAGAAATATTTTAAATAAAATATATAGATTTATATAAAAACAGTGCACTGCCAAAACCTCTGTTAGATATGTGTATTTAATTCTAATTATACAAGTGTGCATGCACACACAGAGGTACCTGCTTCACATATGTATATTGAATGGTTTAATAATTTAATGATTTTTTTTTCTCTATCCAATCCACTCCCATTTCTATGACAGAGGAAGATCTCAAATATTCAGTGTGGGACTTCTTTTAGCCAGTGATCATGCATCATGTCTAAGTTGCCCCATGCAGGAAGACATTGACATACAGCGATTTACAAATCCAGTGAAGGGTCATGAAAGTTATTACTCACATACTGTACAGGAAGAGGCTGAGAAAAAAATTATTTATTTAGACATAAGAATAGAAGGTTAAGGAAGGATCTTACTGCTGTATCCATGTAGCTAGTGGAAGGGTAGACTAGACACAGATCCAAACAATTCTGAGGTGTACAGTGACAGGGAAGAGATAAATGTTGTGGTTTAACCCAGGCTGGCAAGTAACCACCATGCAGCCATTCACTCCTCTCTCCTCCCCACCACAGTGGGATGGGAAGGAGAATCAGGAGAAAAAGGTAAAACCTTGTGGGCTGAGATAAGGACAGTTTAAAAGAACAACACAAAGAAAGAAGAAACAACAGTAATAACAATACTATTAATATATCAAGTGAGTGATATAAAACTCAATGCACACTGCACCCAGAAACACTGCTTCCCCATTCAAAACGTGTATTCACGCCCCGGACAGCCCTTCTCTCATAATAGTGGGCATGATGTCAGTATGATATCAAATATCATAGGTTTAGGTGTTTAGCCTGTCTATGGCCCCTCCCAGCTTATGAAAATTGACCCTATCCTAGCTGAATCTAGGACTGCAACAGACACAAGTTATGGGGGGAGAAATTCTGGTTAAATATTAGAAAACAAATTTTCACAATGAAGATAATTAAATACTGGAGCAGATGCCCAGAGGCCTGTCATCCTGGATGACACTCAAAACTTACAGGACACAACCCTGTCCAACTTCCGTCACAGCTGGTCCTTTATTTCAGCAAGGGATTTTACCTTCATAGGTCATTCACAACATAAATTATAAAATGAGTCTGTAACTAAGTTAATGAAACACCAGTGCTAACACTTCCAAGGATAAAAGACCCTTCCCTGTCTTATAGCTATTATTATATTGTGTGTGTGTGGTTTTTTTTTTTTCTTTAAAAAAAAAATAAATTACCAACTCTAATTTTTAAGAAAAGCTTCTAACATCCTTTCCTGTTTCTGGAATTATTTAAGCAGTATCTTAAAATGTCATCATTTAGTTTGGAAAGACTCCCAACTGAGTTAATAACAAGAATAAAATACTACCTTTAAAGCTGCAACCATTATTGTTAGCAACATGGTGAGCACAGTTCCTCATGCACTCTTTGACAATATAGCCCATAAATTAAGGTGATGTTCATTTTGTATTCTGACAGCTACAGTTTGCATGAATTGTGTAAGAATAAAAATTTAGCAAAACCAAAAGTGATGTCAGCATATTAGGAGGAGTATGGAAGGAATTTTTAGAGGTGGTTTGGCTACCCAATCTGAAACAATACCTGAAGTGCATTTGATGCATTTAATGCATCAAACTTGATGCATTCGATGCATTTGACATGTCTTACAGTGTTGTCTGGCCTCAAACAAATAGCTTAGAAAATAAAGGCTCTCCCTCAAGTCTTGCCCCTTCTGTCAGTCCTGTATTGAATACCATAAAAATACCTATGTCTAGAAAATGGATTGTACATTTCGGCTGAGCAAACTAGAATATTTTTTAAATGACTTCAATAAAGTTTTTCAGATGTTATTGCTAAATTGCAAGAGACAAATTTCATTCTTAGGTCAGTCATAGCTAAAGTGCAGATATGAATTATTTTATATTAATTTCTAACAGATTAGATTTCTGTTATAATATCGAAAAAATACTGATCATCAAGCTGTCATCCTCCTGCTACTGAAACTTCAGACACACAACAAGGTTTAAACTACCATTGTTAACCATAGTGAAGTATGTATGTATTTATTTATAATTGTAGAAGGAGACCTATCATGTATCAAACACTGTTTGCAAGATTTCCTGTTTACAAGAGAAACCGAGGCCTTGCAGTTAAGCAACCAGTCATGGACAGCCTTGTGGTTTTGGTACCTGGCAGTAAGTAACTGTGCAGGCACAAACGTGCTAAGTCGTTGACCTTGAAGAGGGTCTTGTGCAATGTCACCCCTGTGACAGCCCCTTGTGACCCTCCAAGACTACCTGGTACACACTGAGCCTGTGCCAAACCAGACCACGCCTACCATCACCTAACACTACATCCACCACACATATGTATGAATTTTCCTGGAACTGGGTGGAGATTGTGAGACTTGGACTACATAAAACCGATACCATCTGGAGCTGGGTGAGGGACCGTCCCCACCAACTTATTGAGGACAGTGGCAAAGAAGTCCTGCAAGAAGTCGCTGGATATTGGTGAGGACCTGCAACATATCACTGGATCCACAGTGATAACTATCCTATGCTTAACAAATCATCTTGCAGTTTTCCTGCCTTTCCTATCTCTCTCTCTCCTTTTCTCTCTCATTGTTCTCTTGAAATAGGATAATAACACTGTGGAGTTTAGGACTCAGTATCCAGACTTGTTTGTGCCCTATTCTCATTCCATAAAGAACCTATCCTCTCCCACAAGTGGTTTGGATTGAATAGAGATGGGACAATAATCAAAGACAATAGCTATTTAAACTTTCCTGCCATTGATTCCACATCATTTTAACCGTGCTTTAATCTCTACAAATATTCCAGACTTACTTCTCAGCTCTAGGAAGCCAAACAAAACACCTCTGCACACATGGAGGGTCCTCTCCAAAAAGTACTTAATTTGCTGCTTCATGCCCTGCTTTTGTCTGTGTTTAAAGGAATAACCCTTACAATAGTATATAATGGAGCAAATCAATGTACATTTTTGCTCATCCTTATGAAGAAAATTCATATTCCTTTAGTATCAGACTTTTTCCTTCTCTGTATTAATTATCATAACCCTTGCTCAAATACCAGTCTCACCTATGACAGTTGTTTAGCATCTATTAGTGACCATTAATGAATTAATACTCTTTAATTACATCTACTGATGTGCAGATGAATAGTTAGAATCAGTACAATTGGCAAGAAAAAATCTGGAGAAACAAAAATGTTATATCTATTGGCTACCACAATTCATGAATTCTTATTGACTTTTATTAAGTTGATATAGTCAAAAGTCCTTTTTACTTTGGCCTAAGACAATTATCTTGCTATCTGTTCAGTTAGAACAGAAAACCAAATAGGTCAGTATTTCCATGACAGTAATCTGCATAGCAAAATATATGCATAGCAGTCATAAAATTACTTCCTCTGTGCTGCAGAAATCTGCATAATTGCACAGCTTTTCCAGATTTTTTAGATGCATTTCCCATGATATTATGAGCCACAATATTCATTATCCTATACTGAGTAACCAGATTTATTTTTTCATGACTTTTTGCATACTTTGAAATATCAGAATTGTATTCTGCCTATAAAGAAAGAAGTTGAATAAAATTGCAATCAAGCTATCCAGTTAAAGGTCTATTTCCTGCTTCTTCAGTACAATGGTTTTGCAGAACTTTCTCATGTCTGATACTGTAGTATTACTTTTCAAAATATGAGGTTTTTATATCCGCTGGTTTTGCCCGGGAACAAAACACCCGCAGCGGGACCCCAGTAGCACCTCCAGGGTGGTCATCAGCGAAGAGGAGGACAGTGGCGGTTAAAGGAGGGATGGGCAATGATCGCTTCCTTCCAAAATAAAAGGTTTTAATAACATGAAAATAACAAACAAAAACACCTGAGGCAGGCACTGAAACAGCACTCACCCCAGGGGGAGAAGCGAAAGAGCATGTGGCCTTGTGGTCAGAGGTTTTTAACAGGGAGATAGGTGGGTTTACAAAAGGCATTGTCCTATAAGGATACACGGATGGGATACCTAAAAGTCAGGGGTCCAATGGGTGTGAGTGGATTGGTCTTGTGGGGGCTAAACCAACCACAACCTGGGAAAGATGGAACATTCTGGATGTGTGCCCATGTTTAGGGACAAAGAGGTAATAGAAACCTCTGTCTCCAGGAGGCGCACTGCAACACCGTAGTTACTTTGAAGTTCATTACAGAAATCATGTTTTATTTTTAGTTCCTTAAAGCTGACAATGCTGTTTGTGAAATATTGATTCTTAGAGATAAATGAAAAACAAAATTACTTTAATGTGGTTAATAGGATATTAGAATATATATTTATAAAAAATGAGACATTTAAATAGCCTTAAAATAGATGAAAAAATTACCTTCTTTTCCAAAGCTATGTAAAACAAACAAACAAAACCAGCCATGCCCATAAGATTTACTTTTACAGGAGTTTGTCAGTTATTTCCCAAAAAGAAAAGAAAGAAATCGAAGTTCACTACAAAAGACTTTCAGGTGCTTCCATGTTTATTTCTTGGCATAGGACTGGTTTCAAACTGTTAGGACTCCTAGAAAAGATGAGATAAAGTGAGAGAAGTGTGATATATTTCTGAATGAAATTCTCTGCTGCAAAAATTAAATACTGTGGAAATATTATTTTATTATATTA
>NW_008583452.1:15411-17953 GCF_000691845.1 Merops nubicus | reverse complement strand
CGCGGACCCGTCGGTCCGATCCCGCTCCCTCGCCCCGCTTCGTTGTTCCGACCTCAGCCGCCGCAGGGGTCTCCCGGCGCCGTTTGGCCGCGCTGGAGCCCGGTGCTGGCAGGGCCGGCAGCTCTCGCCTCCTCTCGTCTCTTCGCTGCCTCCTCTGGCGGCTTTTCCCGCCTCCTGCCGCCGCCACTGCTGCGCCTTCCCCGGCTAGGAACGGATGGAAAATCCACTGGCCTAGCTATGGGAGCAGAAGACCAAGAATCCACTAATTCATGGAATGGGTTGGGTTGGAAGGAACCTTAAAGATCATCTCGTTCCAACCCCCCTGCCGTGGGCAGGCACACCTCCCACTAGAGCAGGTTGCTCCAAGCCCCATCCAACCTGGCCTTGAACAATTCCAGGGATGGTGCATCCACAGCCTCCCTGGGCAACCTGTGCCAGTGTCTCACCACTCACGTAATGAAAAACTTCGTCCTAATTTCTAACCTGAATCTACCCTCTTTCTGTTTAAAACTACTGCCCCTTGTCCTATTACTACACTTCCCCATAAAGATACCTTTCCCATTGTTCTTCTAGGCCCCCTTTAAGGCCCCTAGGAGGTCTGCCCAGCTGGCGCCTTCTCCTCTCAGCTGCCCCAGCCCAACTCTCTCCTGCTGGGCTCCCAGCAGAGGGGTTCCCCCCTCGGGGCATTGCTGGGGCTCCTCTGGCCCCGCTCCAGCAGCTCCCTGGCTCTGCTGTGCTGAGGACTCCAGAGCTGCCCCAGCACTGCAGGGGGGTCTCACAGAGCTGGCAGAGGGGCAGGATCCCCTCCCTGCCCTGTGCCCACGCTGCTGGGGGGCAGGCCAGGCTGCTGGGGGCTTCTGGGCTGTGAGTGCATGGGGCTGGCTTCTGTCCAGCTCCTCACCCCCAGCACCCCCAAGTCCTTCACTGCAGGGCTGCTCTGTCGTAAGTTTGAATTTTGAGGGAGTAGAGGAACTAAAACAATGACCATTTTGTAACTGATGGATTTTCAGACCTGTTTATGAGGAGGGAAGGTCAAGGCAGGGCACGCTGTGAAGAGCAGTGCAAGTGCTCAGGTTGGGTATGCTCATGATTTCTTTTAACTGGTATAGCTGCTTTGGTGAGATAACTGTGACTTGTTTGATTAATTCCAAAAGGGTAAATATTTTCATGTAGTTATTTCTGTGTGTCTAGGAGTGACTGGTTAGCCATAACCACTGCCATGCAAAGAGCTTGTGTTTGTAGAACATCATGCATTTTCTTTCAGATGGATGTCCATGGCAGGATCAGAGAAGTCCTTGCTGAGACTATACGTGAAGAGTTAGCACCTGAGCATCAGCAGTTATCCACAGAAGATCTGATAAATGCCTTAAGACAACGAGGAATCATTGATGATGTTATTAAGGAACTTAAATTTGCAACTGTAAGTAGCATTTGAGGAGTGAAAATATATTTGCCTATTCCTCTTACTCAGCATTTTGACAAAAGTGAAAACTTGCTACTTCTGAAGGTTTGTAATGGCTTTACTGTTTTGAGACATATTAGGAGCAGAACAGCTTAATGCATATGCAAAAATTGTTTTAATGATAATACTCCATTGAAGCTATTTTTTCAGTTTTGTTACATCTCAAGTACTAAAAGGGAGCAGACCTGAGGAGTGCATTCAGTTGGAAAGGAGGATTCTTTAATTTTTAACAGACCACAGTAAGAGCACTGTTGTATCCTCTGACTCCTTAAAAAGTCTTAACTGTACTTCCAGGATGTGGACGAAAAGGAGAGGACTTCAGCTCCAAAACCATCAACACATTTTGTTGACCGAGAACCACCAGTTCTGAAAAAAAGTATGCTACTTCTTTATTTGAATATTTGGATTGTAGTTCCAGGAGAAAATTGAAGTCTGTGATTTTTAAACTCTGAATTAGCAATCCAGTATAAACTGGCATAGAACATGCCTAACTGTGCATGTATTTCCTGCTTATCCACAGGAGAAAAATTCATGTAAGCAGCAGAAATCAGTGTCACTTAAACTATGACTTTTAAAAAAATTATTTTCCATCAAGATAACTTCCATACATTTTAAAATCACTTCCTCTTAAGCACTTATTTCATAAAAGTTTCTTTTTTCTAGTCTCCTGTTAATGAACTGATACTTAACATGCTTCCCACAATCTGTTTGTAGTCTCTTCATGTTTGTCACTACGCTTTGCAGCTAACATTGACCCAACACGGAGGTATCTTTACCTTCAGGTATTGGGTGGAAAAGCTTTTCTGGAGCATCTTCAGGAACCAGAGCCTCTGCCTGGCCAAATCTGTTCTACCTTCACTCTGTGTTTACACTTCCGAAACCAGCGCTTCCGTTCTAAACCTGTCCCCTGTGCCTGTGAGCCAGATTTCCATGATGGCTTTTTGCTTGAAGTCCACAAGGATAGCCTAGGTAAGGCATATTGTGCATTTAAAACTGATGCTGTCAGGTTTTTTTCTGACTTTACAGTTATTGTAAAATATTTTTTATATTATTGAGTGGCTTCCTTTCCTATTTTTTATC
>NW_008583452.1:2349-15107 GCF_000691845.1 Merops nubicus | reverse complement strand
TGCTGACAGGTAAAGAAGGGAAATGTCAGTTTGTTGTCATATGGAAATAAAAACTTGAGTGTGAGTTCAGTTTGCCTACCAGTTGGCAAAACACTTGCAGAAGAGCCAATCATCCACAACCTGTATTAGTGTTCTGTTGGTAGCCAGGGAGCATGATAGAAGCTAAATATGTTATAGAAAGACTTCTGTAAGTAGCCTGAATCCTGTAGAAATCCAGGGTAGCTTATGGAATATCAGGGAACAGAGAGGAAGCCATAGTTTATTGCAGTTGAACTTGGGGAAGGGACTGAATATACCACAAATTCAAAGAAAACCAGATTTTGTTAATTCTGCTGCTTTTGGAGCAGTTTATACCATAGGATCAAACTTAACTATGGAGAAAATTGTTTCTTAAATACTGATGTATAGTGAGAATCATAGAATCATTTAGGTTGGAAAAGACCTTTGAGGTCTTTGAGTCCTACCATTAAGCTAACTCTACCAAGACAACTGCTAACCCATGTCCCTCAGCACCACCTCTCCATGGCTTTTAAACACATCCAGGGATGGAGATGCCACCACTTCCCTGGGCAGCCTGGGCAAGAGCTTGACAACTCTTTCCATGAAGAATTTTTTCCTAGTGTGCTAGCTCAGCCTCCTCTGGCATAACCTGAGGTTGCTTCCTTTTGTCCTATCACTAGTTACTTATGAGAAGAGACCAATGCCCACCTTGCTACAACATCCTTTCAGGTAGTTCTGGAAAGTGAGAACATCTCCCCAGAGCCTTCTCTTCTCCACACTAAAAAATCCCTGGTCCCTCAGCTGTTCCTCACAAGACTTGTGCTCTAAGTATTGAAAGAATATTCTTACTAAAGTACTATTTTTCAATTTCTTTCACTTAACGGTCATCTAATATTCTTTATTCTCTTAAATGCTAATTCTATTTTAAATTTTGTGCACTTGAGCCAGTTACACTGGAGTACTCAACTACAGGAATCTTTTTATCTCCTCTGTCAATGAACTGCAATTGTTCTGTAGCTCTGTCCTCAGCTGTGTTTGGTTTTAAGATGGGATCATTGCTTACCCTTCTGGATGTGAGATTTTTCTTAAAATGCAGTGTATGCACTGAATGTAAAAGTATACTTTTAAAAAAAACTTCTGAGGAAGAATTAGGATTATAATATTCTTGCTATCTTATCTTGGTTGAATAATGGCAGGTGATGGAAGTAAAATGGTGGATGCAACCACTATGTTGTCCATCTGTGACCCAGTGCACATGGTTCTGATCAAAACAGACACGTTTGGGGAGACCACACTGGTGGCATCCTATTTTTTGGAGTGGAGATCTGTCTTGGCTGCAGAGACTGGCATAACCAACGTTGCTGTTGAACTCCTGGGTGTAGGTAAGGGTAAATAATAAAGCTGTAATGGTGACTTAAAATAGTGGGTACTGAGCTTGCTTGTAAGCTTAAAGCAGCTTTAATTTATTTTAGTTCAACTCATTAATTACTAGAGGTGTCCTTAGAAAATGTGTAGGAGACTAGTGGTCAGATTTTTCTCTTGCCAAAATACTGAAAAGGTGTGTTCTGGATCCTGTGTGATAATGGCCTCCATCTCTGGCAGCTCCCACTATTGATTTTCTGCAAAACTTGGATAAATTATCAAACCCAAACCAAACAAGCAAAATCCAACCAGTTCATGTCCAGCAATATATCAGAGTGGTGCACTGAAGAGTAAAATCTAGCTTGTGTCCCTTTCACAGCAAACTAGAACTGCTGGGGACAGTGATTTCTGCTGTTCTGCCATTTATCCAGTAGCTGGAAGGAAGTTTTCTGACAGAAGGGTTGAACAGCTCTGTTCAGGTGCTTAACAGTTAGTATACATGTGTATTTTTGTGTGTCACTTGTCCCCACTCCTCTTTTCTGGAGTTCCAACCTAAGTTTTCAGGAAATCATGATTTGGTGGATAAAGACTGGGTCTAGGACTTGGTCTGTCATGACTTCCTCCACTAGCTGTCCCAGAGCTTGGCCTAGCAGTAGCTTCTGAGCCATTGGAATGTTCTTCACTGCAGTTTCTCTGCCTGGTAGGTGGTAGGTAAGCAGTTTCTGATAGTTTCCAAAGAGATTAAATTATACCTTCAAAATATTTCAAAGATGGGATATACTATGTAAGTTCTTCCTGATTGTTATCACTATTGTGTGCTTTTTTTAGGGGGGATGATTTGGTGAAGTGTTTTATCCAGCAAATACAAATCTAGGAAGCTTATTGGCTAATAGATTTGTTAGCTTCATTTCCTTCTGAAAATGCTGACATTGGTAAAACTTGGGTAAGCCATATGGGTTTGAGTAGTCTCTCAGATGGAGACCTATTTATTTATAACAACTGGGAAATGCATAACAAAAAGGCTAATGCTGAAATGGGTGATGAGAGGAGCTAAATATAATTACCATTAGCTTTTTGCCAAGTAATAAAGTATCAATCAAGTCAATCCAGTGCTTTCTCTCTTCCTCTGAAGTCTTGTTATTGTACAAAATGGATCAAGAACATCAAAGCATGCTGCCATCTCAGATAAATGCACAAACTATTGTGTGGGGCTTATATTGCTCATACACCCACCTCTCTCTTGATTTGTAATGCTCCCTGTTCTTTATGTAACTAAATTTTCAATGTTATGCAACATCAGCAGGTTTGTGGGGTTTTGTGGTTTGTTTGTATTTTTTTTTGAGTTGGTTAATGTTTTTTGTATAGTACTCTGCATCCTTCTTAGGAAACTCTTATGTTGGGGAAGATGAACTTCTTTAATTTCCAGCTACTTAAATTTGAGCTACCTGTGTAATCAGTAGGAATATTCTTTAGATGCCTATTCAGTACATTCCTAGAATGTCATTCCTGTCATATATCCCAGTATTGTCTGCAGAGAGAGCCTTGGATAATTATCTCAGATCTAGATAGCTGCTTTTTTGGTAAGATTGTGCTTTCTTACAGCACATTTGAGTTGGAGTGCTTTCTTACACCTCATTTGAGATTGAAATGGAAATAAAGATATTTATTTTGCATATATTTTAAAGAGTTTAGTTTTTGTTTCAGTGATTATATAGGTAACATTTTTATTTTAATTATTTGCTCCTGCCTGGCTGACATATCCTAAAAAAATGGAATTTGAGACAACTGATAAAAATTTATTTTGATTCAAAGGTACAGAATCCAAGGTTTCTGTTGGTGTTTTAAACATCAGACTGGAAATGTATCCACAGCTTAGTAAGACACTGTCTGCAGAAGTAACTAATACACAAGTAAGTAATTTCTGGGAAGACAGACTTATTCTTTTATTGGGGAGAGAAGCTCAGTGTGGAATTACTTGTAGATATTGAGGGCTGTTGGGTTTTGAATGTTCAATCCTTTTATTTTCATTGGATTTAAATATAATTCCTTTTTTTTTAAATTACTTTGTTTATATTGATCATTATTTGAAATATTACTTTAGTAGTAATAGCATAAAAATAGTTAATAAAAAGTTAATAAAGCTGGTTACTTGTATCCAGACTTTAAGAAGAAATATAAGATGCAATATGCCTGATTTTCTTCAGGTAACATGTTTTCCTGCTCTCTTTGCCATCTGATACAATAATTTCAAGATATCTATTCTGCCTGGAAAGCCAGTAAATGTTGGCCTGAATGTGCATGCAGATATTATCCTGCACACCAGAAGCTGAGCAATCCTGTGCAGAAATGCCTCATTTAAGATGAGCACTACTTTGTGTAGTAAGAAATGTAACTTGAGGGTTTTGTTTATTGGGTTTTCATTTAAAAATACTCTTCCTCAGCAGTTGTGTGGCACACTTTAAATATTAAGTGTTATTTTACACATGCCAGGTTTTGGTCTTTATGTACTTCTTGATTATGTGTGTTTTCCTCCTTGGAAGGAATATTTATGTGTTTGGTTATGTTTTTCTTACCTGCAGTTTGCTTTGGAACGTCAGAAAACTGCAGAAAAAGAGAGATTGTTTCTTGTGTATGCTAAACAGTGGTGGAGGGAGTACCTGCAGATCAGGCCTACACACAACATGAGGCTGGTGAAGATTTTTGCACAGGTTTGTAAATTTTACATGTAGAGCAATCCTTTCTTTAAGTTACCCTTTTACTTTTGGATACAATTTGAAGTTCCTGTGTGCAGAGAGCATGTGTGGATTTATGGTGTGGTTACATTCAGGTTAGGGCTGTCTGTGGTGTCTCATGCAAAAAAGAAATTGGTAAGGTTTGAACTTCTGTTTGTGTATTCAAGCCTAATAGCATGAAGCAGACAGGAGGTTTGCTCCAGCCAGCTCTGATGTACAAGGTGATAAAGCTTGTTCAGTTTTTATCTGTAGCTCTCACAAGTGGCAAAGACTTAGGTGATCTCTGCAAACCATTTCAAACAGATTTGATGCCAGATAAAACAGTTATAAAAAATGGACTTACTAGACCTATTAGAACAGATCCACACAATATTTGAGCTCTGTGTGATCTGTAAAACAGTGTCTGGTTAATGTCACAAGATTGCTGCAGACGTAATTATTGCAGGCTAATAAACTGTGTCCTCGATCCCTCAGTAAAAGGCATGGTACCAGCCTTGTATTTTTTGTGCTGTGAGTTCAGCTTGTGTGGTAGCAGTTTTCCTAGCACACACTAGAACAGGTTGCCCAGGGACATTGTGGGTGTTCCATCACTGGAAGTGTTCAAGATCAGATTAGATGAGGCTGACTTGGGGGGGGGGTCCCCTGCCGATGGCAGGGGGTTTGGAACTAGGTGATCTTTAAGGTCCCTTCCAACCCAAACCATTCTGTGATTATCTCAGAGGAATGTCCTGAAGTGACCTGTGCCTGCACTTGTTACTTCACTGAAGTAACTCTTCCATTCTGGCTGTTCCATAACTGTTCAGCAGTGGTGTGAACTTACAAATCCCAGCCAGCAGCTGAGCCCCCACCCAGTCCCTCAGCCCACCTCAGTGGGATGTGGGGGAGAATAGAAAGGGCAAGAGTGAGGAAAAACTCATGGGTTGAGATAAAGATGGTTTAGTAAGTGAAAGAAATAAAAAAAGGAAGAGTGTGTGTGGGGGGAAGTGATGCAAAGACAATCACTCACTGCCTCCCACCAGCAGGTTGATGCCAAGGTGTTTTCCAGGCAGGAGCAGGTGTAGAAAAACTGTTCCCCAGCCCCAGCAGTTTTGTTGCTGAATGTGACTCTCTGTGGCCTGGGATACCCCTTTGGTCAGTTCATCAGCTGCCCTGCCTGTGTCTCTCTTAGCTTTTTGTCTACCCTGAACCTGCTCCATGTGGGAGCAGAATAAAGAACAGAGAAGCCCTTGGCACTGTGCAAATGCTGCTCAGCAGCAGCTCAACCACTGCTGTGTTACCAACACTGTTATGACCATAAACCTAAACCACAGCACCGTGGGGGCTGCTCTGCAGAAGGGTAACCCAGAAAGCTACAGTAGGGTTGGGAAGAAGGTTGGAAGGGAAAGCATCTGTGGGTAGGATTAGAGGAGTTGGGTTCTTTGTTACAGACCAGTGGAGAACCTGGCAGCCCTCAGAACCTGGTAGGAACCAGGCCCCTGCTAGTTCAGCACCTGCAGAGGGTTTATCTTGAGTCCCCCACTAGCCACAGCAACTGTTGGTGGGACTGCCCTTATTGGCCTTTCTCATTTCTGGGAATGGAAAAGGCAGCAGAAAAGAGATTGTTAGAATATTTTATCATTTACTTCTCCAGTTTCATGTGCATAATGCAGAAGCATGGAGAAGCATGAGAAGTATGGAACTGTTAAATGATGAATCCTACCTGTGATTTTTGGCCTTTCTCATTTCTGGGAATGGAAAGGGCAGCAGAAAAGAGGTTGTTAGAATATTTTAATCATTTACTTCTCCAGTTTCATATGCATAATGCACAAGCATGCATTACATGTATGGAACTGTTAAATGATGAATCCTACCTGTGATTTTTTGGGATTGCTTTCAAGCTGTGAAATAATTTTCAATAGGATCCCAGTCAGCTTCAAATAAGTGGTGCTTTTCTTAGACCAGTTTGTTGGTAAAGCAGGTAACAATGCAAGAACATAATCTCCTGAAGCTGGAGAGATTTAATCCCTTTTTAGACTATATGAACATAATAGTACCAGTTTAGCCCAGTGAGGAAAAGAAGAGTTTTATACTTCTCAAAGTAGTTCCAATAGTTGATAATCACAGCATTTCCCTGCAGCAGGTAATAAACCAGACTTTTTTCCAGTCATCTTATTTTTTTCATTTTTCCAAGAAATTTGGAGTTCTTAATATTATCACTCTTTTGATTTATATAAATCTAGTAGACTTTTTTCCAGTCATCTTATTTTTTCATTTTTCCAAGAAATTTGAAGTTCTTAATATTATCACTTTCTTGATTTATATAAAGCTACTTTGTTGTCATAACACTGAAAAGCAGTAAAACTTACAAGAGGTAGGGTATCCAAATTCAGAACCCAAACAGACACTCTTTAAACTCTAGAATTAGCTACTGAGCGTGTAATGTTTTATGTGAGGATTGGTTTTGTGGATTGGTTGTGTGTTTTGGGGTGTGTGTGAGTTTGTTTTTGTTTGTGTTTTTTTGTTTGTGATGCTAATGGGAAGTTGATAGTGGGTGGAGCCTGAACTGTTCCTCTCCAATTTAAGATGAATTGCAGCCTATGCTGCTCCAAGTGTTGGAACATTTAGTCCAGTGTCCTGCAGGGGACAGAGTCAGCAGAAGAATCTGTCATGTCTTTAAATGAGCTGCCTTAATGGTATTGTGCCTCAGTTTTTTGTGTCAGTGTTTTTGAGTGATATTTATTTCAGGGAGAATAAATGCCATTGCAAAACAGACAAAGTTAGGATGAACAGGAGATGCTGTTTGCGTGGCTGGGAGTGACCCCATGTCATGTGTTCAGGATGAGAACGGAGTGAACCGCCCGGTGTGCTCCTACGTCCGAGCGCTGCGGGCAGGCCGGTTACTCGACACGCCCAGACAAGCAGCGCGGTTTGTCAGTGTCCTGGGCTACGAGAGGGCTCCCGTCATCGGAGGAGGCGCCGGCAAACAGGAGCAGTGGTGCACCCTCCTGGCTTTTTTGTGTAGGAACAAGGTACGTGGGAACACGCCTCGTGTGACTCGACAGTGGGCATCACGTTGTAGCTGAAGTCAGTGATGTAAAGCAGGCTGCAAATAGGTTAAATAAAATTTGGATAATTCTAATATTGTTTAAGGTTTTTATAAGGAGTAATAGATGTTAAATAGTAGAAAAGATGGCTGTGGAGCAGACTTGCTTTACTGCTGTTGGGGTCCATTTGTCACTATGTCCGTCGGGCAACGAGCTTGCCTTTCTTCATTTGCTTTTCTAAGATTCCATATAATTATCCAGTGAATCCCTGTGAGTGTGCAGGACACTAGTTTAAATTCTGGACTAATCCAGGAAGAGCTGAAAAATCTCTTGTGAAAAACTGGGCTTTTTAGATGGGCTAAAATATCAGTCTTTAGGATAGATTGACATTCTAAGAATGAGAGTCTTTGCCTTCTGCTTTTGCAAGATAGGGGTTTTCACTAAAAGTTTCAGCTGAATTCTTGGTGATGTGACATTTGTATCATGACTATAATAAATGAAACAAATTGTAACTCGTTCTGGATCACAACTCTTCTGTTGTATGAATAGAACAATAGTGACAGCTTTTAATACCTCTTTGGAGTGGTTGATGCTTTTTGCTGCCACTGGGGCAGGTCTGTGTTTAAAAGTAACATCACTGGTGTGTTTTTAATAAAAAGGTGTGTTGTTTTTGGCAACAGGAGCTGTATGGTGGTTCTTAGACCTGTCTCAAAGATCACCCAGACCAGGCATTGGCTGTGGTCTCTGAGTATTGTGTTGTGCACAGGTACCACATGGAGGCACCACTGGCTGCCCACTGGCTTTCAGATGGAGATGATGGTAGCAACTTTGAGTTTGGGGGCTGTTGTGTTTGGAGGCACAGAGAAGGGGTTTTCTCCAAGGCAAAAGTGGAAAGCTGTGTAGAAAATCCTCAGTTTAGGCCCTGAAGACACCAGCTGCACCATGGCTTTTCTTGTGGAAAGTGATATGGCATCATTCAGTGAGCACAGGTTCACTAGAAACTTGTTTGAACCTACTTTTCTGGATATTTCCCTTGCACACTATGGTAGGGGAAGACTCTGTTGCCTGTGTAATGAACAGATAATTCCAAGAAGACAGAATTTTATATTTTCAATGTTCTGGATAGTATTTGACTAAGGTGCCTTATTCTCCTCACACTTCTGTATGCTGTGCTTTGTATTATGAAGGCTTCATTGCACGAGGAATTTTTGTTCTTACTTGACAGCTAACATTTGTAAAGAACTTAAGAGCCAGAGAATATTAGACATCACATTTGGAAGTTGTTTTCTGTGAATTATCAATGGTAATAATGTATGAAAGAATTTATGAAAGAAATGCTTCTCTGACCAAAGGGAAAAGCAGCTACACATGACTTTCCAGCTGGCTTATAGTTAGATCTGTGGGGGAGGCTGTTTTAGCTTTAATTCCTGAACTGTGAACACACATTCAACACAGTGAAATAACAGTAGAATTACATTTTATTAAGTAACTACATTTCCTAACTGTGTAATTTCTAGTACTGCCTCAGGTATTTGCCTTACATGCTTTTATAAATTTAATTACAATATTGGTTTTGTCTTCATGATTCAATAGATTCTGGTTTTGCATTTCTCAAAGGTACTTTATAATCATAAATAATCACACGCTGTATTTGAATTAAAAACACACATAGTCTATCATTGGAGCATCCTACTGTTTTAAACTGATTTATTCTATTACAGAAACTAGATTTTGTCAGGTTCAAACATTAAAAAACTGACTTTTGATATATGCTTTAGGTAAACATGACTTGATAAACAGAGAATTAGAGAAATACCACTGTTTTATTTCTCTTAAGATTTTACCTGTGCCAGATACTCAAAACAATTTACTAATATTTACTGTCTAGGGTGACTGTGAAGACCATGCCAACCTTCTGTGCAGTCTTCTTCTTGGGTTTGGGCTGGAAGCCTTTGTGTGTGTTGGAACAAAAGCAAAAGGAGTCCCCCACACTTGGGTGATGACTTGTGGGACAGATGGAACAATTACCTTTTGGGAGAGCTTAACAGGACATAGGTGAGTAAAAGGAAGAGAAGAAAACTGAACATGCATGATGGGATTTGTGTTTTATTCATTTATCTTTACACCCTGTTATGTAAGTGCCATGTAATTCAGGTGACTTTTGTCTTTCAATCTTTTTTCTATGTACTGCTTTTGTTTGGAAAATAAGTGGTTCAGGGTGAGGGGAAATGCTTCATAATGTAGTTTTCAGTGGTTTAAATAACATGTGCTAACTGTTTTGTCTTCTGGCTGCTGATGCCAGAATTTATAAAGGAGGAGATGAAATCTGACAGGATTGTTTAGGAACACAAACACACACACTCCTTTCTTTTTTTTCTCCTGTGAAACCAGTGTTACATTACTCTGCAAGTTCTCTTGAGATTCTCTCTCACTTGAATAGTTTTAGAAGGGCACAGGTAGCAGTCCTGTATTCCAGAGCTGCTGGAACCTGTTCTTTCCAGTGTTAAAAACAGGCAGTTCTCTTTTGCCACTGTTTTTGTACCCTCTGATAAGCCTTTGAGGATGTGTTTCTCCAAACGTGGTGATAGTGGAGAAACTGTACAGGTATGTTCTTAGAGTTGCAAAATTGAATTGCTGTTGAATATCCACTTTTTTAATCAGGTTATTTTTCTAGATTTAAAGAAAACAAGAGATATATTATTTTGTTGGGTGTTATGCCTCCAAAATGTGTATGGTTATTTTTCTGTAAATAAAGCAATGCCTTTGGGAGAGGGGGAAGATAAAAAACTCGGCTTGCATGTAAAGTAGAAAGGGCTTATGTGTCCCACACAAATATTTTTACCTTGCCTTGAAATAAGGTGTATTAATACAAGTAAAACTGGAGTGTTTTTGATCAGGTACATCCACAGACCCATCAACCCTGAGGACCCTCCACAAGCTGAGCAGCCCAAGCCGCTGTACCCGTACCGCACCATAGGCTGCATCTTCAACCACCAGAAGTTCCTTGGGAACTGTCAGCCCTCTGATGCTGTGGAGGTCTGTGTGTTTGACCTGCACGATGAATCTAAATGGAAACCTATGAGTGAAGAGGCAATAAAATCTGTGTGTCCTCCTGGAATGACATCCTCGGCTCCCCCTTTTCCTCCTCTGTGTGCTTCCACAATAGATGCGGCGGTAACGAGCAACGAGGTAGAACTGCAGCTGAGAATACTGGTCTCTGAACACAGAAAGGTAAGAAATGCTGCCTAAAGATTGGCATTGATCCCTTGCCATGCTAAAGGAGCAGGTTTTTACCATGTACTTGTTTTGAATAGCAGTTGGTTCACATCCTTGCATCTTCTCAGCGTGTTTACCATCAGCTTTTGGAGAAAGGAGGTATGTGAAAAGTGAAATAACTCCAAAACTGTTTGGCAAGACTCTTCTGAGCTAGTTTAGATGTGATACTAATTAATTGCAGTGGAGATTGTAGCCCCATGTGTGGGCTCTTCCCCCCCACCCTGTCTTTGCCCATCGTTGTAGGTCTGTGATCTTCAGCTTAATGGCCCGTGCAGTCTATTGTGAGTGGTCTGTAGAAGAGCTGGGAGATAAATCTGGTTGTTAGTGGGCTTTGCCAACCCATCACAAATGGTTGTGGTCCCTAGATAAGAAACAATTTCAGCTTTCATGAACTCACTCTGACTGCTGAAATTAGTTTCATCCATTATCAGGATTTTTACAAGACATAATGTAGCAAAAATGGTTCTTCCTGTGCTGGCTATGAAGGAGGTGATGTTTTAAATCCCTGTTAGCTTATGTCTGGTTTTAATTTATTTTTTTATTTAGTGGTTGTTAATTTTTATCACCCCACACAGTGCTCAGCTTTTGGGGGTGGCAAGGAATTCTCAGAGTAAGAGTCTTAGGCAACTTTGAATATATACATGGTAGATTTTCTACCATCCCACAAGTGCAGAGAATTAGGAGGGGGGCTCATGTACCTGTGTGTGTGTTCTGGTCAGCTGCTCTGTGTTGGTTTTTCAGAAGTGGCTTTCCATCAGAGACATTAGAAAAATGTGAGGTGAACCTTAGTTGTTCTTTCCTGTCTATTTGCTGTGTATTTATACACTATCTTCTGACATTTCATCCTGTAGCTAAGTCAGAGAGTTTCAGCTCTGCTGGTCTTGGTTTTAGTCTAGCAGTCTAACTTGATTTCTTGCTAAATGTTTGATATTTTGTTGGTAGTGATTCTTCCAGTGGGTGTGTGAGTCAACAGACAAATATTACTGCTTCATGGGCTCACCTCCATTCACTGCAAAGCAAAGATTTGTCGTGGATTTATTTGACAGTACACAAGCTTAGTCATATCCTCATGTTCATTCTGCATGGTTGTCACCATTCTGTGACTTGCCTCACAGGATCTTGGCCTGTCCACCGTTTGGGATGACCACCTGTCCTATCTGTTGTCACCAGCATTAGCAGCCTATGAGCTCGAACGTTCCACAGGTATTTCTGCAGGAAATGAAGAGTTTCAAGATGCTGTAAGAAGAGCAGTACCTGATGGCCACACCTTTAAAGGGTTTCCCATCCATTTCGTATACAGAAATGCCAGGAGAGCATTTGCCACCTGTCTTCGGTAAGTTTAAATGTAAGGATAGATACATGTTAAAAATCAAATAGTAATAATTATGAATTGCAACTCTTTGATAATGAAATTTCAAGAAAAATAATTACCTTAAATTATAACTGGAAGAAGAGTTGCAGGGTGTATGTAATGGCTCGTGGATTACAGAGCTTTTATGTTCCAGTGGTGAGATGAGTGATGATGGGCTTGCCACGGGTTAGATTAAAGAATGAGGAGTTAATTTCTCTGCACTTGTTAAAAATTATCAGTGGTGGTCTCATTTTTCTCCAAAGCAACAGTGACTCCACTCTAGAGCATTATTATTATTTGTAATGACAGGTTCATGATGCTCATTGTTATTTGTTAGTCACATTTGGAAAAAATTGCACCTATATAATTGAAAATTTTAATCATAGCTCAGTAATATCTCTTACTCTTGTTTTTCTTTTTGTCATTTAGGTCTCCTTTTTGTGAAGAAATCATCTGCTGCAGGGGAGACCAAGTGCGACTGGCAGTGCGGGTGCGAGTGTTCCCCTACCCCGAGGCTGCCTGTGCAGTTTGGATCATGTTTGCTTGTAAATACCGCTCTGTCCTTTGAAAAAAAACCAGATTAAATAACTCACAACTTCTCAGATCTGCAAAATAATCTGTGGGTATAAAATGATGCAATTAAAAACTAGTATTAGGTTTTATATGAATGTCACTGATTTGGAATACCGCAGTGTGTGTATTGGGGTGTGTACACAGTGATGTTTGTATTTATAAAGAAATGTTTTTCTTATTTTTAATAAAAGTTACTTTTAATATTGACTGGAATGTTGGTCAAGTTCTGGTCAGTTATAGTCAAGTGTGTCTATAGGGTGCCCATCTGCTCTGATGTTTTTCTTATTTTTAATAAAAGTTATTTTTAATATGGACTGGAATGTGGGTCAAGTTATGGTCATTTATAGTCAAATATGTCTAGAGGGTGCCCCTCTGCTCTGCCAGCTCTGGGGAGACCCCCCTGCAGTGCTGGGGCAGCTCTGGAGTACTCAGGACAGCAGA
>NW_008583452.1:0-2210 GCF_000691845.1 Merops nubicus | reverse complement strand
TCAGAAATCAGGGAACAGACTTTCTATCAGGACTTAGTGCGACAGGACAGGGGGGTGGGGGATTGGTTTTAAACAAAAAGAGGGAGTTTTAGACTAGATAGAATTTTTATTTTGTTTTATGCTAAGGGTGGGGAGACTGTGTCCCAGGTTGCCCAGAGAGGTGGTCGCTGCCCCATGCCTGGAACCATTCCAGGTGAGGTTGACCAGGGCTCTGAGCACCCTGCTCTAGCTGCAGATGTCCCTGCTCCCTGCAGGGGGGGTGGACTAGATGTCACTGATAGGTTCCTTCCAACCCAAATCACTCTGTTATTCTATGGAGTTACTAAAATGTGTGCATAAAATACTGTCTTCTCTTCTGCAGTTCTGAACTGATGTGAGAATTCATTTAGAAAAAAGTCTTGTTCTGTCTGCCCAGGGTATGAGACTCTGTTTCACCTCTTTACATATGCTCCTGTGCAGAGCATACTTTGTGAGTGACTGAGATCCAGAAATGCTGAAGTTTAAGCATGTGTCCTTTCCACAACAGAAGTTATTTGTCTCTCTTGGACCAAGCAGTAGCTTCTAAGTTCAGCTTCTAAGAACAGTTCAGTCAGGTACAGGTAATTTTAATATACAAGTTTAACAATCTATGGATTTTTTTTTTTGTTTAATACTTAAAATTAAGATCTGGGTACCTGGACTTGTGAATAGATGTGCTGAGTCAGATAAAGTGGTTTAACCTGGTGCTCTTTTCCTGACGTTAGCTTGGGAAGTTTCTGAGGTAGGTGTTGCAGGGAGGCCATTTTGCTTAACAACCATCCATGATTTTGCCTGATTCTGAGGCTCAGATCCATACTTAATTATCCAGCTAATAATGGATTCTGTTGGTTTTCAACCTGTGGATGATATTTTTCCTGAGTATCTTTTTGTCTTCATGTTTTGAGAAATGGCAAGCTTACTGAACTTCTCCATAACATGTCTCTCCACAGTGTGGACTCCAGCCATCTCTTTTTGAGGCTGAAGAACCCAAAACTTATATTTCACTATCCAAAACTATTTGATTGCTTCTGTAGAAGCCATTCTGTATCTTTGCTAGCCCATCTCCACCTCCTTTTGTTCTACTTGTAAGAAAGACTGAGCTCGCTCTGCTACTGCTGGAGTAATAAAAACCCCACTAATACTAGAGAAGCTTGCAACACACAGCAGGAGAGAACGTTGGCATCTTGCATGTGCATTTAATCAGTAGTGTGGTTGCATGACACTATTTTTGTCTTTTTGTTTTCCAGAAGTGTTAAATACTGCCTACTGCAGCACTTGGGGTTTAATAGTATCTTATGGACTTACTTAAAATGTTAATAGTACCTTTTGTACTTAATTGAAATTTTAATAGTACATTAAGTACTTACTGGCCCTGCTGCTAAGAGGTTTCAAAACTTTACAAGTCATGTTTTGTAGTTTCTCTCTTTTTATACCTGAAAGACCAAAATGTATTAGTTGTCCCGTACACTGTGTAACAGGCAAATTCAGACACTGCAATTTCTCCACCAGTTTTGTGGTATCTAATAGAATGTGACAGGCTGCATCATACTGCATGGTGAATATTGGTAACTTCAGTCACTTTGTCTAAGTACAAGTTCTGTCTTACTTGCAGCAGCATATATAGCACACACCTGTATCATTGCAAGGGGAGAGAATGACTTGATACAGCTAAAAATGACATGTGGGGCACTTTTGATGTTGGAACAGGGCCTGTCCCATGCACAGGGCTCTGCTGTAGCAGAGGGGATGCTGCCCAGCGCTGTCCTGTCCTTCGTAAGCTTTTTCATATAAAGCAGGCGCTGAGGGGAGATTTTTCATTTCCTTTTACCTACACGAGGGAAAATTACAGGATACTAAGGAAGAACTCCCTGCTTTTTGAATGTGAGTTTTAAGTCATTTAGCCTTCGTAAGAGGAAGCATTTTTCCCTGTGTGCAGTGCCTCTCACCATGGTGCTGGCTGGGGGAGAAGGTGGAACAGAGTGGGGAATATGCTCAGGGGCCGGAATATTTGGAGCTGCGAGGGGCAGTTCCCGAATACTGGGGAGACGACCCCCTCTTTGGCCCTTTCGACCCACGGTGGTTCTCCGCTCTGCGTGCCCCTGCTGGGGGCAGCGAGTTCCAGCATCAGAACCCCTGGCCGAGCCCGCCGCGGAGCAGAGCCGGGAGCGCAGTGGCCCCTGAGGCGTTTCCCG
>NW_008583451.1:0-4341 GCF_000691845.1 Merops nubicus | reverse complement strand
TCCTGGACACAGAGGAGGTGCTCCTTTCTTATCTCTTTTTCTTCCAAAAGGAACAAAAGAAAGAGGGGGTTGCGGGGGGGAAAGTGAGTTACTGCATGTAGGAAATGAAAACAATAAATGGTGGGGACAAAAGGATATGTGGCAGTTGTCTGTTCTTTGGTTTAAGAGGAAATAAGGAAAAACTGTGGCACCTAAGGTTTATTGAATATGGCTTCACATACATATCCCTTCTGAGACCATGGGATCAGTTCTTTCATGGGAGAGAAAAAAAAAACTAATTGTTTTCATATACCAAATATATCATATATCTTTAAGCAAAAGTGTAAATCTTTGGTTTCTTTCCCTTTCTTTCTTTTTTTTTTTTTTTTCATTAAAAAAAAAATAGAGATCTAGGGAAACAATACACACCTTGACTCCTGCAAAATAGATCTCTGGCAAAATCACAAGACGCCTGCTTAAGTAATACCCAAAAGGTAACCCCATGCATTCCACTGGCCAGAAATAATTCACAGCACGATGAATCCACAAGAAAGTCAATAGCATATTATAACACTCTTAGGGGAGCTGTAGCTGAAAGAGCAATGTGAGGCAATGCCTTAGCATGAGCTATCACTTTATATATGTGCTATATACATGAGCATGAATTATATTACAACATTTGACACGCTATGGCTTTTGATCTACTCTGACTTATGACCTCTGTCCTATTGTGACCTTTATGCCTAAATCTGTAGAGAGCAGTTCAAACAATAGAACATACATGATAGATGACCCTTAGATAGGATAAAAGTGTATAAGAAATATAAACACTCATGCTCGGTGCAATAGCTAGCCAAAAACTGCCAGAGATTAGGAAGATAATTTCCCTGGGATACAACATTACAAATTTTCTTGCACCTTCCTCTGAGGTATCTAGAACTAAGGATACTAGTCTAGATGGACCACTGGTCTGATTAGGTGTGGCAGCTGAACATCTGTGAATGTATGCTAGCGTCAAAAAATACATCTTATATGGCTAATATAAAGTTTTGCTTAAGAAAAGGAATCTTTGACCAGTTGTAAACTCCTTGTGAGCTTTAAGCTGAAAAGCCAGTTGAACTTTGTGCTTATTCTGTTTCCTCCCAGATCAACAGTTATTTCCAGCTAATTTGAGTGGGAGCAGAAGGAAAACTGCAAAGAAGCCCCATGTATTCTCTTGCAATGGAGAGAACTCAGACCCCACAAAGAACTGCATTTTGGTTTTACTTAAAAAAAAAAAAAAAAAAAGTAGGTCTGGGGTCTCCTGAGATTTTCCAGATAGGCAGGAGTGGCACTTAATTTCCTCCACCGGAGGGAGAACTTAAGACAGTCTTTTATAGCTCATCTTTATCAGTCTCTGCTGCTGCTCTGTTCTTCAACAGCTCCTATTTGGTTAGCCTGTTGCAGCAGCTTCCAGCTGCAAACTTGGACTGCAAAGACTGGCTTCCTGATCATCAGCTACCCGGCTCCACAGAGCAGTCCAGGGACCAGGCATTCGAATGCAATTAAATTGCTCTCCAAAAGAAAGCCGGAGAGCAAGAAGTAGTGTTGGCATGCTGTAGAAAAGCAGGAAGACAAAGAATCAACTGACAGTCTATATAGCATGAGACTAGATTTTTTTGCTAAAATGTGGAATTATACTGCATCTTGGAAAAAAGTATAGACAAAAAAGAAGCCATGGAATGAAGGTATCCATAAGACCTTGGCTGAAAAAGTTTTTAGCATTTTTCAACATCTGGATATAGACACATCAGTAAAATATTGACCATAAATATTTTTTTTAATTATTGTCATAACCTTAAGACCTAAAGCTTACTATTTTTTCATAAAACACAAAAGCTATAGCTTGTCTGTATCAGGTGTAAATGTCAATTTGTTTTTAAATCAGCTTATTTAAATAAACAGAAAACAGTTTCTTAGATAGACTTGGAGTTTTGCTAAAACCAAATTTATTTTGATACAGCCTTCATTGATTAGTTATAGAAAAATATGCCACTGAAACTGTAGCCAGGCCTTTTACAAAATTTATATTTGTTTGGAAGAAATCTATTTAAAAAACAAGGAAATTTATCCTGGTCCTGTCACCCTCATTAGCCTAATTCTCAGTCCTGTAGGAACTCTGCTCTTGCATCACTCTGTGGAAAGGGCTGAAACCTGTGAGTTCAACATGCAAAGTCTGCAGCTGCCACCTGTCCACTTGTCTGGTAGAGTGCTGAGGCAGTTTTGGAGAAGTACAAGAAATTTATATTAGAGAAAAAGCAGTGTAAGTCAGAAAGATAATGCATTAAGCAAGGCATAGAGATTGGCAAACCGCCCTTTCTGGTGGAAAATTTATGCATGCACAAAGTATTGGTATCATCTCCTTCATACAACTAAATATATGACCAAACATGCCTCACATGATACCTGCCATCTACATACGCCCTCATATAGGGATATTCCTGATGTGCTGTTCTGGGGTGCTGGGGTGTGATTTGAAGCTGTGTGTGAAAGTGAAACTTGCAAACAATTTGGATAGACTGACTTTTGCTGTCATTCTCTCATGGCAATCGCTGTTATGGGGGAGCGATACAAAGCTCGCCAACCTTGTCTGTCTTAAAACTAGTGAAAGCAGTATTAAAAGCTAGACAAACTGTAAGCAGAGCTTGTTTGGGAATTATTTTTTTTTTTTCTAAAATATTTCTGTTCTCAGGAGTAGAACTCGATATTGTTCTGCTGGCTAAATAATACAGCAACATTAGCGGTGGAAAGATTAGGCAACCTGAACTAAGATTCACCTATGTCACTTAAGCCATTTGTAGCCTAAATGACCATATAGAAACTTACAGTAAGAGGAGCATGTACTCTCAAGCACAACTTGTCTGACTGACTGCAGATACCTATTTTATACAAGATTGACCCACTCCTTAAGCTCCACTGACTCAGTCTCCAAACAGCTGTTAGTAACAGAAGAGAGGCCAGTTAAGAGGCCAGTTGTTTACACTCCATTCAATAGTGCTGTCACCAGAGTCCCCAGAACAGACAACTCTTGCTGCTACACTACCCTAAAACAAAACTATAACTATGTGGATCACCAGTACATCCTATCAATAATCTAGCTAAGGGATTGAACTGTACTATTATTAAAATATATAAAAAAGCACACGGGTTGTAAAATAATAGGCTGTCAGCAGTGCATGCCAATCTATTTAGCATGAATTGAGACAGAGATGCATTACAGCGAGAAAGCTGACACCACTGGAGTTTCTATTCCCCACATGACACTGAGCACGAACCTTGCCTACAGACCCTTTGTCTTCACACTTCTCTGACATTATTTCTTTCCCCGTGTTCCTTTTGTCTCTCCGCTTGTCAAACTGTTCCTCAGACACCTGGGCTTTTTTGATAGATTTGCTACCCAGTCCTTTGTAACTATGTATTTTTGATGTCACAGATGTATGAACAGAGACATTGTATTGAGTTTAAAATAAAAAAAAAGTCAGAACTTTGTATATATTCAGAGCAGAATCAAATGTTATAACCTGTTTCCTGGAAAGTGGTTATGCTCTGCAAATAGAGTATGGTTGGTTTTTTTGTGTGTGTGTTTTTTGTGTGTTTTGTTTGTTTGTTTGTTTGTTTCTGGTTTTGTTTTGGTTTGGGTTTTTTTTGTTCATTTGTTTGTTTGTTTTTCAAGACAAACCAGAAAAAAGCCCCTGAAAAGCACAACAGATTCTGGTTGAGCCAAAATATTTTTTGTTTGTTTTCTCTTACCTAATGTGATGCAGTGTACAGAACATTCTACTGATGTAAAATAGTTTATTTTCCTTGATATGTAAAAAAAAAGCTGAAGAAATAAAGGGTATGGATCAAGGCTGCCAATAATGTCAGTTGAGAATTGCATTCACTTTCCATCATGTTAATAGGAGTTAAACCTGTATTAGATCTCTTGAGTGCCTCCTCTTAAAAATGCTTTTGTACTGACAGAGAAGGCAGCATCTAATGTGTTATCAAATAGCTAGAATTAAGACATCTGTGGAAGTTCACGTCACAGAATCATAGAATGGTTTGAGTTGGAAGGGACTTTTAAAGATCATCTCGTTCCAATCTGTCTGCTATGGGCAGGGACACCTCCCACTAGACCAGGTTGTGCAAGACCCCATTCAGCCTGGTCTTGAACACATCCAGTGATGGAGCATCCAAAGCTTCCCTGCACCATCTGGGTCAGTGTCTCACCACCCTCCTAGTGAAGAACTTCTTCCTTATGTCTATTTTAAATCTATCATCTTCCAGTTTGAAGATATTACTGTTGCGAAAAGAGGGGGGGATAAATCCAGTCTTGTGTGG
>NW_008583450.1:35569-47700 GCF_000691845.1 Merops nubicus | reverse complement strand
TGAGAACAAGGTCCAGCATAGCACTTTCTCTGGTTGATGTATATATATATCTTAAAATAACATTAACATGCATTTTTTTTTCTCATTTTATTTTCTTCTTTAGTGGGAAAATTGGCAGTTGTGAGTGATTTTATTAAGATAAAGGAAGATTCACCATATTATTTGGGCAATCTCCATCATATTTAACCCTAGCTATTTGTGCAATAAATACATCGGTGGTACCTGGCTGTCTTTTCCCTCTCATATGCAGTGTTGTTTTTTAAGGTCCTGTACAACTATAGGTACCCTTTGAGGGGGCTATCATGGTAGAAAAAGAAAAAATAAGTTTTGTTGGAGCAAGCCAATTGCAAAAGAAGCCAATTTTTGTTCTTGGCATTTTTATATATCTCTTATTAAGCAATGTGAAGCAACCAAATATCGTCACTTAGTATTGTCTAATACTGTAACAGAGGCCAATGTAATGTCACCTCTACAAGCTATGCAGTGCTCCTGTGTTGAGCATCCTTACAGATATGTCTCTCCATTCTCTCTCGCCTGCAACTGTTTCAGTGGCTTTTCTTTTTGTTTCTTTTTTTGCCAGCGAGTTTCTTTCATTTATGTTGCGTCAATCCATTCTGGAGCTATTATATTTTATTAAAAGATTATATATTGGATTCCAAGAGATGATTCAATAGGTTACTAGTCATATGTAGGCAGACCCTAATATTTACACAAATCCATACTAAATTTGCAGGGGGGTGCTTGAATTTCAGGCTTAGTGCCCAGAAAATGACTCTTTTCCTTGTTCCTTTAAAGAGGTTCTCTCTGCCTTGGTTTGCATGTAGAAGATAATGTGAGTTCTTTTTCTGGGTACTGTCATTCTTGTTATGAGTTGTGCATTGTCTTATTAAAGATATGGTTTATCTGCCTTTCCTATGGAATTTCCGAGAGTAGTTACATGGTGTACCCTGGAGGAGACGTTTGGGATTTGATTTGCCAGAGTTCAGTTGTAGCTTTCGATTTCTAGACTAATGGTTTAGATCCTGATTATCTGGGTGGATTAGTGCCTGTTTTTACGAACATAATTGTTTCTCTCTTCTTTGTTGGGGAAAAATCAAAATGCTAAAATAAAAACTTAAATACAACGTGGGTTTGGGCTTTGAATTATGAATACATGAGTAGTTGTTTTGGTCTTGAAGAGAAAAAGTATTATGTTTTTCAAAGATGTTTCAAAACTCTCTGATTCATTATTGTCTGCATGTTTGGTGGCGTAGAAGGAAGACACTGAACTGAATTTTGCATATAAATTTTTATGAATTTTATATTACACAGCTCTTAGCTACAGCATGAACAGTGGAAGCTAAAGTGTTCTTTCATTCTATGCTAGTTTTGCTTTCATTATTTACTGTTTACCACTGTGCACATAAGTGAGTTACTGTCTCGACTTTTTTTTTTTTTTTTTTTCAGTGAACATATGTTTTCTACTCCTCAAAAATAGGCTTACTTTGAAATCAATAGTATTAGGATCAAATTATTGAAAGCAGGAAGTAGAAATGAAAGTCTCAAAAGGGTAAAAAGGATTGATTCAGAAGCACAACTGGAAGCATCTAGTTTCATTTCAGATATATATCTCCCTCCAGAATGTCATAGCTCTCCCGTAAGGATCCCAAAAAATGCCAAAAGCTTTTTATTCATGCACCAGAGTTAACTAGTAACATTTGAGCTACTGATTATTTTATGTATATGCTGTGAGGACGTAGGGGATAAAGATCCGTTTTTAAATGTGTGCTTAGTTCCAATATTGTGTGTTGTAGTTACCGGTAGATTATAACTACAATTGTTCAACTAGGTACTTAGTGAAATGCACATTTCAGGGAGGGCTTTTAATTGTCAGATGACAAATTTTTGCTGACTAAGTAAGTTAGTGCACAATCAGTTGCATGCCATATAAAAAGCTGGGTAGAAAAAGGAGTCTGGAATACTAGAAGAGATCTAACATTTTAGAAACCACAAACAGAAGTATGGCACGTAGAGGAAATCTTGGAGTAAAGTACATGAGTTAATAAATGCCTGTCCTCTTTTCTTGCAGCAGATGCTATTTCAGGATTGCTTCAGAGAATTTCAGGTCTTAAGGAAAAAATTCATAAAGGGAGACAATGCAGTCTAATTCAAGAGAGAAGTTCCTGATCAGTACCTTTTATTTGTTAAAAAATTGTCAGAAAAAAAGTGTACCCAACTTACAATTGTAGGTGTATATCATCTGTACATAGGCATATTTAAAACTAGACTGTGTGAAAAGTGAGAGCTAAAAGATACTCTGCAGAAGATTTGGATTCAGAAGCTGTCATGTAGAAGCTGAAGTTAAATAATTCAGTCTCCTCCTGCACTGGAAGGTGGAGGGAAGGCACTGAAGGATTACAGTTCTCTTACAATGATATTACCAAGTAAACCCTAGAGGGAAAGAATTGGAATTTCATTCCAGAGTGTTTCAAGTTATATTCCTTCAGTATTCAGGTGATGAGCTAGGAAACTAGCCATCCATATTGTTACTATTTTTTTTGTTTGTTTTTTAATTATGTTGGAAGGAAAAAAAGAAATAGTAATTTAAAAAACATGGATGTTTTAGTTCTGGGGTGGACAGAATTGTTAGTGGAGGGTGCTTTTGTTTTTCTGTGCTTTCTCTGGGGCAGGCTTCTCTCACAATTTTCAATCTGGCTGTTGTGCAGGTGGTTGACCAGATTGACACGCTGACGTCCGACCTCCAGCTGGAGGATGAGATGACAGACAGTTCCAAAACGGACACGCTCAACAGCAGCTCCAGCAGCACAACAGCCTCCAGCCTGGAGAAAGTCAAGGTGCAGGGTAGTGCACCACTCATCAAGCCACCTGCACACCCTTCAGCTATCCTCACTGTGCTGCGGAAGCCGAATCCACCCCCGCCTCCGCCACGACTGACGCCCGTCAAGTGTGACGAGCCTCCAAGGTTGCCTCCTTCAGCCAACCCTCTCAAGACTAATGGCACCCTACTGCGAAATGGGGGTTTGCCCGCTGGGCCCAACCGCATCCCGAACGGAGATATGTGCTGTATACCGAACAGTAATTTGGAGAAAGTTGCCATGCACCCTCTGATGCACAGACCTGAGAAAAAAGAGCGGTGTCCTCAGCCAGGAGCAAGGGAACGGGTACGATTTAGTGAAAAAGTGCAGTACCATGGCTATTGTCCGGACTGTGATGTTCGGTATAACATTAAAAACAGGGAGGTGCATTTGCACAGTGAGCCTGTCCGTGTTGTGGGAAAGCTGCCACACCAGTGCCCTCTTTTACCACCTCCACCACCACCACCTCCGCTGCCTCCGTTTCCTCTGGAAAACGGAGGGTTCGGGATAAGTCCCAGTAATAGCTTTCCTCCTCCGAGACCTGCTACTGTGCCTCCACAAACTGCACCAAAACCCCAGAAGACCATCTTAAGAAAATCAACCACTACAACAGTGTGATGTATGCCACTTGAAACAACCCTTTGTTTTTTCCTATATATAAACATAAGTAGGTAATAAGCACTTTCTACTTGAGCAATAAAAAGACCCAATGTGTTACTGCTTGTGTCCAGTGAAGTGGCATAAAAATTACATGGTAAGTACAAAAAGAAATGCTTGCTGATCTTACTTGTACTCACCAAAATATGTCATTATAGCAAAGGATGCTGGAAAAATATTCACGATTTAGCTCATAGGTTGTAAATGTCTTTTGCCGTTTCATATCTGTAGTGTTGTTTTTGAGACAGTGAAAAGAAAGTTCAGTTTGAAAATACTAAGTGGTGATTTGTGATGGATTTCAGTCTGTCTGACATAAGGGAATAATCGTTACTCCTGTTTTTTGGGAAACTGCCTGTTTTTAGCAAGTACCTTTTAAAATGTCATTTGACAAAGCAAAATGGAGTACCAGATAACAGCTTTTGACTGGACTCTAGCAAATGCATTTTTCTCTGCCTGACTGCTTGAATGAAGGCATTGTGTGTGGAATGGTGGAATAGGAGGTAATCACTGGACTTTCAGGTACTTTGATCTTTGGTAGGGAAGTAAATAAATAATTGAAAGGTATGTTGATGTCCTTTTGGAAAACTGAATTATCTTGCATTTTGTTTCTCTCTTTCTCAATATGCCACAGCCAAGGTGAAGTACAGAGTTTTCAGATGAGCAGGGATAGACCCAGTCAGTTCCCCCCTATTTCCACTGCTCCATCTGCAAAATGGTAGTATTTTATCTCATGTGTGATAGTGGGAAATTAAAACCATAAAGTGTAGTCTTGCATTTTTCACAAAGCTTTTGTCTGGTGCAAATCTCTTTTTGAAAGCAAAGAAAATTTTGCCTAAGGTCTTCAGGGACATCTACTTAATTCATGTAAAGAGCTTTGAAGTTGAAAAGCTCTGTGCTATTACGAAGCATTAACATGCAAAACAAGATATTTTACATGTTATCACATTCTGATGGTGAACCCAATTAATATTCTTACTAGTTGAAAAAAGGTCCTCAGTGGTTTTAATTATTTTATAAAAGAACATTCTTTTAATCTCACAAAGAGAATTCTTGGAACCTAGAGTTAAAAACATCCAGTTGGTGAAGAAAATCTGATTATAAATCTGTTATTTACAAAAGTTGTGCCAAATTAATCTCAAATGGCCCAACAGCAGATGCTATATAAAAGCAGTATGCTTTTTTCAGCTGAAATGTAAAACATTCTGTACGACAGACAAAAACAGACGAACCTGATTTTTAATTTAAATTCCCATTTGCATGCAGTATTAGGTATTAAACTGAAGACCAATCTTCAGGCAGTTTCTCTATATACACAGTATAGTACAATTCTAGTATTTAAACTGAAATAATAAGAGTAATCATAACAGAAATTCTAACAGATAACTACCCTTGGAGAACCCTTTGCAATAAACAAAGATTCTATTTTGTGCAAATACACATTTTAGGATCTAAGGCTTCGTGTTGTGTTCTCTGCGTAACAGTAGCATAGCAAGGAAATCGAGAGCAAGAAAAGAAGGTTATCAGGAGTAGTCAACATGGATTCAGCAAAGGGAAATCATGTTTGATCAGTCTGATAGCCTTCTGTGGTGGTGTGTCTAGCTGGGTAGATGAGGGGAGAGTAGTGGGTGTTCTCTCTCTCAGCTTCAGGAAGGCTTTTAACAATGTATCCCACAATATCCCCATAGGGAAGCTCAGGAAGTGTGGGTTAGATGAGTGGACAGTGAGGTGGATTGAGAACTGGCTGAACAACAGAGCTCAGAGAACTGGGATCAGTGGCACAGAGTCTGGCTGGGGGTCTGCCACTAGTAGTGTTCCCAAAGGATCAGTACTGGGTCCAGTCTTGTTCAACATGTTCGTCAGTGATGTGGATGAAGGGACAGTGTACCCTCAGAAAGTTTGCTGATGATACAGAACTCAGAGGAGGGGCTGACACACCAGAAGGCTGAGCTGCCATCCAGTGAGACCTGGACAAGCTGGAGAGCGAGGCAGAGAGGAACCCAGTGAAGTTCAACAAGGGCAAGGGTAGAGTCCTGCACGTTGGGAGGAGTGACCCCCCAAGCACCCACCCATACAGGTTAGGGGCTGACCTGCTGGAAAGCAGCTCCATGGAGATGGACCCAGAAGTCCTGGCGGACAAGAAGTTATCCATGAACCAGCAGTGTGCTCTTGTGTCCAGGAAAGCCAACGGTATGCTGGGGCTCACTAAGAGTGTGACCAGCAGGTCAAAGGAGAATCTGCTGCCCTTCTGCTGTGCCATAGTGATGTCACACCCAGAGTACTGTGTCCAGTACTGGGATCCCAGTTCAAGAGAGACAGGGAACTACTGCAGAGAGTTCAGTGGAGGACTACAAAGATGGTTAGGGCACTGGAGCATTTCTTATGAGGAAAGGCAGCAAGACCGGTGACTGTTTAGCCTGGAGAAGACTGGAAGAGCATCTTATCAATACTTGCAGATATGTAAAGGGTAGGTGTCAAGAGGATGGGGTGTGAAGGTGCATTGATGTACATGCAAGTTTGGGTTTTATTGCAGTGTGAAGTTTACAGTTCTCAGCTCTGGAAAGTGTAAGTGGCATCTGGCTTTCAGGATTTCAAGTCTGGTTTTGGTATTCAACATCTTCCATCTTATATTTTGTCCTCTTTTTCAGAATTGCTTTCTTATCCCTTTTCCTATGCCTTCTGAGTACCTTTTCACAATTTACTGCCCTTCTTTGTGCCTTTTCATGGGGGGAGAGTATTGTGCTGTAAAAACACAGCAACTTGTCAAATGCAGTTTTGAAATGAGAAGGAAGTACATTGTGGTTCTGTTAAGTTTGCTACCCTAGGATTTTTTAATGCACCAGTGTGTTCCAAGATGTTCGTTAAATCATTCTGTGATCATTGAATCAATTCTTCTGTTTTAATGAGAACATCCCTGGCCTGTGTCCTGTTGTAAGGTACTGGTATCAGTACAACAATTTTACATTATTAACATGACAGAATAAAATTCAAGTTAAGATAGGTAAACTTGCAAAGCATGGGAAACAATTAGCTTTAAGCTTTGCAGCACTGTCTGCAAACTTTAATAAAACAGCATAAGAATGCAATACTATATTCAACCAGCTGTGTTTTTTACATTTATATTAGGAATATAATTTCTGTTAATCTGTTTTGAACACCTAAAATATAGCATGGTTCACATCTTGCTGAGGAAAACACAATAAACTAACCAGAACCAGACAGAAATTGTCTGCCTTTGAAATGTTAGTGTAGTATCCTTGAGTTTATATTTAGTGTTTTGCAAAGATGTTAATACCTGATAAACAGAATTGCCAGTAACTACTCAGAGCTTTAATTCAGCATTTGCCATATTTCAGACTGCTACTCAGTTTTGATTCATCAAAGGTATTTTAAAGTCTGAATTTTCCATGCCTAGACTTCTCAAATGCAAATAGGAGGAGAAGTGGTTTCTATCAATTTAATGAAGAGGATGAGCTTAGGAAAATAGACATAAGCGGTGAAAATTGCTTCATTTGTAATAATTGCATTGCTTTGTAAAATCTATCATATAGGTGCTTTGTAAGAAAGAAACACTAGGAGACTAAAATCCAATAACAGTTCTTTTTAAGGGCATGAGGTAAAAATCTTCAAAAATATGGATCTTTTTATCACCTAGTAAAAGTCACTGCTCTTCCTTGTCACTTGTCCTCTGGAGTTGTTACACCTTTCATCACATCATCCACTGTTCATAGAAACAATTAAAGATTCCAAATATTCATCCTCCTTTTTAATGATTAGATCAACATTTTATTCAAATGTTATGCAAAGTGGACTACAGCTTTTGTTAACTTCCTTCAGATAACTTGACTATTTGTTTTGAAGCAGAGTGCAGTGTGAATTTTTTTAATTTCCAGGGGGAGTTGTGTATGCCCTCTGGACCTGCTCAGATCTCTTTGTTACCATGTTCTAATTATGGCTTTCCTTTCAGTGTTACCATGAACAGTAATTTTACATGTGGAGATAAAATCATGCTACAGTTGCTGCTTCACTCATCTGATTTAAAGTGAGCATGAGCATTGGGCACATTTTTACACAGGCAGCATTTTACATTCCTGGTTTGTATATATTCTGTGATCTGTGCTTTTTCAGAGAGGGTCTGCGTGTGTATAATCAAAACGCCTACGTATTGTTCCAACTACTAATATTGAAAACATCAGGCTTACAGCCATAGTAAGGCCTTGTAAGTGAGATAGGTGCAAAGGCATATGGTAGAAGAGATGTCTATGGTAAACCATGATAAGCACAATGTTCAGAATACTTATCTGAAAAATACTTGATACCTATTGGGTTTGGTATCTGAAAAATACTTAATTCCTACCCACACTGTATTTTGTAGGGCAATATGTGATATATAGCATGCAATAGTTAAGTGCTGCAGCTAGTGTTGCTGAATCTGTTAGCACAGACCATGCAATTCACAGCTGAACTGCAAGCAGCAGCAGCAGCACTGGTATTGCTGGCTCAGCGTGCTGCAGCACAGTGCATATAAACTGCAGTTCAGTCTCATCTTTGTTTGATTTAATGGTGATGGTTTTTAAAATGGAAAAACGAGAAGAGATTTCATCTCACTGACCTGTATTGTGGTGGAGAAGAATCCAAGAGAGCAAGCTTCTCCCTCAGTCATAATTTTGATGAGGCATCTGTAGTAATTTATCGTGGGATAGCTCTGGAGAACATGTACTGTATGCGTTACCTGGGATGTATTGTTTCAGTGGTGTATGCAGGTGAGACCATGGCTGTATTTAGGTTGTCCAGTCTTTTGTGATGATGAATCTTTGTAAATTTTGAGACAGGATTCTCTTATTATAGGTATTCAGTTTCTTGTCAGTTTATAAAACTAAGGTGGAAATCTCTTATGCAGGTATGACCAAGAGGAACTAGAACCTTTCATATTTTCTGTGACTGCTTTTGTTAATGTAGGACTATGGATATTCTGTCGTGTGATTCATTTTTTTATGGATAGATGAGAAAAAAGTCAGGTTTGATCCAGTAAAAGAAGCAGAACATAAATTGGACCAAATAGCCAGCCAACAGCAGTGCTTCAAACAGTAAGACCGGGACCATTCTGCCTTGCTTGGGGACAATGAAGAGCGGAGCTCCAGAAACTGCTGTGTATTCTCCTCAAGAGAAGAGTTTTTCTCTTTCTTCCTGAAATATTTGATGTATTTATCAAGACTCTTCAAGGAACTGAGCACCATCTGCCTCACTGTTGTTTGTAAATTATGTTCATAATAGGAAACACTTTTTTATAAGAGTTTTCTGATGTCAGATCTGTCCCTTTATGTTGCTTGTCTGATCTTTTGGCTGATTTCTTTTGCAAACTTACAAGCGATAATGGAAAAAAATAATTTACTTAAGAAAGGAAAAGTAACAGGTAAATCTGGGGGAAAAAAAGGAGTTTTGAAAATATATTCTTCAGCAGTGCTACATGATGATGATGACTATGTCAATCTCAGAGTTTGTTTTTCTTTAAGTAGGGTTTTTGTAATTTAAACTTAGTCTTGAAAATTCAAGGGAACAAGGAAAAAGCCAGTCAGTGGCAGTATTTTTCATAAAAGTGTTTATTTCCTTTCTAGTTCAATGTTGACTTTGCTAAGGAAAAGCTATTAATGCATGTCAGTCTCCTTACTTGATAATTTAGCATGTGAAAAACAGAACATGATGATAATATCTTTTTGTATAAATATCTAATGACTACAAAATATTTTGAGTTTCATTTTTTACAAATGCAGTGATGGTTATGTACTGGAGCTACAATTACATTATCTTTTGTCACCAAGGAATAACTAATATACTTTATTTTTAATGGGTGACTGTTGTCCCTCAGTTTCACAATTTCAACATGATTATGTGGTTCAACTTTATAATGTTAATTTTGGCCTTCAGACCAACATGAGACAAAACATTGTGTTTAGCAGTCATTAAGATGAACTACAGCCAACATCAGTGGAATCTGACTTTTAAAAAAAAGCTAGTGTACTTTCCTCAAGCCCACTGCAAAAGATTGGTTGCAGAATATTTCTGGTACTGCATAAAAAACTGTTTGTACATCTGTATGTTCCAGTTTCTTCCTTGTTTATAAAAAACATATGCAATGTAAATGTTGGATTTTCAAATATTTTATATGAGGAAATGCTGATTCATTGAAGCTAACACAAAGCAAAAGAAAAAACACTGAGCTTTACAATATCATGTATTTACTCTTATGAGAAAACTATATTATTTCTCAATAGTATATAGCAAGACATAAGAAGAAAGGCACTTGTACTGCTATGTAGTAGTTTTTACAGATGAAAATGCACTTCTTTTGCATTGGACAACAATACATCTGTACTGTTGAAATGTATGAAGAATATGGACTGGAGGCAACTTATAACTTTATCCATATCTCTGTGGACCAGCTTCCTCATACTTTGTTGTTAAACCAGTGCAGCTGAATCAATACCAAAAAAAAAGATAAAGTTATTTTTCTTTTGTTTGCTTTCCTTCTTTTAGTTTGAGTTATAAGACAGTACGGGCCTTTCTGTATCTGTAATAAACAGAGGCTTATGGGGTTATATTTAAAGGGTGGGACATGCATATGCTTGTGAAATGGGTCTAGCAAGGTGGGAGGAGAGGGTATATTGCAGGCAGAATCAGAAATAATAGAGCCAAGTCATTATGTCGATACTGGAAACAGCAGAATTCTCCTGCATTTGAAAGCTGCCTCCATTCACTTCAGATGTTTTACAGTACAAAGATTTTGACAAATGTTCTTAAATAAATCTACTGATACCTTAACTTGTACTACATTACCCAGGCAGGGCAGTAGTTGAAATAATTCTCTCCTTTTAGCTCACTAAGTAAAGTAATAAAAGTAACTTCTGCTGTTTAGGATATAACTGGAAAATAAGGGTGATGTCCTCATTAGAATTAAGTGTTCATGTGCTAGAATTGAAGATAGAGAAATAATACTGAAACCTAACTGGCATTCAATAAGACTTTTACCATTAGCAGTAGGGGGGAGACTTTTATTAGTAGCTATCAAGTGAATGTAGAACCTGTTAATGCAGAGAAAAAATTAGATTAAATAATAAAGTAAACAAAGAAAAATGTGCTTTAAGGACCCTTAAGTGCTGTCCTGTGGGACAGGAAAGTGATAAATTTAAAGGAGATGCTAATGAGCTAGTAAGAATTTAGTATCTCTGGGACTTGTCCTTTAGGTACAGTGTGAGAGAAACTATTATACATAGCTGTATTGCCCAGGAGGAGCACTGGGAGGCAAAGACAAACTTCTTCCTGGAGGGACTGTGTTCCTAGCACTGAGCATTTCTAGACCTGCTACTAAATCAGATATAAGGAGCATGATAGCTCAGTATCCCTTGCATATCCACACATGGCTGCAGGACAGTGTAGTAAGAAAGCAGTGCACCAGTGCACTACAGAAAACACAAACCACACAATTTGCATATCTCAGGATTGTAATTCTGCATTAGAATGAAACAGTATTTGGGCAGTTTGAAAGTATGGGATTTTGTACCTTCATTATCTCCTTCTTCCCTACTCTTCCTTTTCTTTCTCCACAAATGCATAGTAAATTAGGAATGGGATAAAATTTACATTTAAGTGTTTACCTTTATTTAATGTGGATCAATATTACAAAAATTTATTATATTTGACAATACAAATTCATATAGAGAATACTCAGATTTTGCCAGTTCACTTTTAACCAGAAACATGGCAATCAACAGTCAGTGCTCAGAAGTGAACAAGAAAGAAAACAATTTACCTTCCTTGCCTTAGTATGGCTTGACTGATACTGGACAGCCAGTAAGACTCCCCATCTTGTCACTGAGTTGACTGTTAAGCAAATGATTGAAACTAAGTTTTCTGTTGTTGTCACAAACTAAAGGTGCTGTATTTCACAGATTGAGGGGCTGTTTGATGTGTCTGTCAAACGTGAAAATATTCACAGCTTTATGGTTAGTGCTTTTCATCTTAAATATTCAGAATAAAGATTCTGATGCCAAAATTTATGTTTGGATATTGGACGAGAGAAGAGAGCGGGCATCTTTTAATCATCTCTTTGAGAATATCAAAAGTTTTCCATCACAAACTTGGGTAGTTTCTTGTCAGAACTGGCCTGGCCTTCTAGGCTCTGACTTTAACCTGAAGACTAAAAGGCTGACAATCCCTGGGGCTCTCAACTTCCCTCTAAAGTGTTGGTAGCTCAGGAAGTCTGTTTTTGCAAACCACGGTAGTATCAAAACTAAATAAAAAACTTACTCCCTGAAACAATTTTAACAGTACATTTGTTTCCAGAATTTTTTTTTAATAACTCTTTATTGTTCTGAAATGAAATGCTGTAATTCTGTATCAATACAAATACTCTTACCCTGTGTCTACTCAAGTCTTTCAAGCAGCATATATCATGGACAAGAAAATCTTGCAGAGCAACTGCTGCAAATGTAAGAACTGTCTTGTATTTCTTTGCTGCAGTATAGGGTTGCTCACCTCTCATATCAGCCCTTATTTCTTTAGTGGAAGTTAACAGGACATTGTATACAAATTTGAATTGCAATTTTAATTTGTATTGGAAATCAA